>NW_008603692.1:1651-61737 GCF_000691845.1 Merops nubicus | reverse complement strand
GCAGCAGGAGAGCGCTGCCTCCACCACGTCTCCGCTTGCTGAGGGCCCTGCTGCGTCCAGGTGAGCTGTAGGTCGGGGCAGACGGTCTTTTGAAGTGACACGTGTGGAGCCAGCAGTATGTTTCTTCTGCTGTCAAGTGAAACAAACACAGGGTTCTCTTGTGACCAGGTCTAGCAAAGTCCCTAAACAGGTGGCTGAAGCGTCACCTGATGGACATGGCCAGGTAAACCTATGTGCTATCCACAGAGCAGACACACAGAGGGCTGGTTTTAGGTTGGTTGCCTATCAGTGGAACTGAGCACAGACTGGCCTCCTTCACTCTTCACCCAGTGAAGAAGGATTTTTGGATCGTAAATTCCTTCTTGCTGGACTAGATGGAGACCTGTCCCACAGGCACAGAGCTTAACTCTAGCTTGGTGTATAGACCCATCCCTAGACAAAATAGGCCAGCTCCGCGTGCAGCCTTGCCACTCTACTGATGTAGGGTTCCCAGCTTTTGGCATGCACGACGTTTCCTCATCAGCTTCTTCGGAAAAGGATGTTAGTTGTCCAAAATGCTGAACACTGCCCTCTACTATGCAAATGTAGCTCATGCATCCCTGAGTTGCTGCTACAGCTGCTCACCCAGGTGCCAGCCGTGCTGGCTTTGGGGACACACAACGCCAGCATTCAATGTGTGTATGGGCCCTGAGCACCCAATTTCTGCTTGTGGGTGACACCAGACCTCTGGCTGCAGCTTCCCAGGGACTACAACTCCCCCTCGAGTGCTGCCTGCACTTCTCGAATGTGACTGGGCATGTTTCCATGCCTCCCGTCTAACATCTGCAAAATGGAAAAATTAATAATGAGCCTCCTCATGGGAGTCTAGGCAGCTTTCTTCATTTTTATGTAATGTTACGAGAACTCTGAATAAAAGACAAAATTTAAAATATCATTTTTATTTTTTCTTTATCTGGTTGCAAATAGGCTGTTTTACAGCAATCTAATCAGGCGCCTGGTTTGCAGCCCCCTAGTGCATCATCTTTAGTTGCTGTCAACAGCAAGTGAAGGGACTTCAGCGTTGTACCATCTGAATGGCAATGTATGTTCCAATCCTCATAAAGCCACGGTCATACTCTAGCCTGATTAATAACTTTTTTTTGGCATCCCGTGGTGCTCAGTCCAGGGAAAATTACTGAGTAGATATTTACTGTATTGTCAAACTTATTTTGAACTCTTCATGTGGGCCTCTCACCACCTCTCAGTGCAGTTATGCAATCTCTAAAACCACAAATTAAAGCCTCTAAACAGACGCAATAACAAATTGTGGTAGCTCTGAAGAAACCCCCAGGAAAAAAAATTGATCTCTCAAAGCGACCTCTTCGAACTATGTTGACAGACAAAAGCCTGAGTAAACAGATGGGTTTGCAACCCTGAGTATCAACAAACTTTGCTCTACTAGATCACTGAGAGATACTCTGAGGTTAAAAAAAAGTGTTTGGTCTTATATGGCATATTTGTTGCTGGATAGGGACTTTGGAAATTACTTCTTCTCCATTCCCTGGAAACAACTTTGCTTTATTTTTATAGCTTGAAGGAAACTTTTGAATTGGGGTTTTCTATTCAGCTGTGGATAGAGCAGAGAACCGAAGCGTTTTGCTCCAGCGGCCCACTGCTGAGCTTTCCTGCCGTAGGAAAATTCAAGTATAACCTGAGGCTGCTGTTTCCTAGCGAGAGGGTGGCTCTGCACGGCTCTGCAAGCCACGCACCGATGCCTTCAGTCAAAGTACGGCGCTCATGTGTGTTTATACAAAACCCCGTGGGAAAGGGTGGAATTCCTTCTACAGCTCTTTGCTTCTCGGGAGGTTTGAAGTGACGTGTCACTGCTGTTCTCACTTCTGTGATATGTTGGACGGTTTTCAAAATCATGTGTTTTCACTCCGGTAAACCCTCTCTCTGCTTAACCAAGGACGTACCTCCCAGCCAGACCTCGGGTTATTCTTAGGTACATGAAGGTGGTTGATCTCTCTAGGAGTCCATATCACCACTTCTGTTAATGTGGGAGCTTACATCTTCCTGTGCACTGAGGATTTCATAGAATGTGTCCTAAAATACGGGATTTACAGTGGCACATCTGGTCATGGGTGGTTTTTACTCTTCTGCCTTCAGCAGTCACTAATTTAAATATATATGTTTGTGTGCGTTTCCCCACATGAGTGTACTTACAGGGTTCACATAATTTCATTTTTTTGAGAACTTTATAGTTGTAGTTTTTCTTTATTTGATAAATGTAATTTATAAGTTTTAAAGTTCTCATAAACAAGAGCTACAAAAAAAATTCAGCAACTTATAAAAGCAAAACCTCAAAAAGCTGAAATTAAAAACATCAGATCTGCTTTGATGTAGAGGATGTGTTGAAATAGTATATTTACATGTTTATTTTCTATTTTATAATTTCCTGTGCAAAGGCACGCAATACTTTCTGACAGGAAAATAAATATATTTTGTAAGAGTGTCTTCTGAGCTACATGTCATTCATGTGTTAGAACAAAACTTTATGTGTAGGAGAGAAAAAACTTTGCTGACGTTTGGATCTGTCTGTGAAATAAGAGCTGGACAATTTCTTTTTCTGTAAGCAGCTACCCAGTGACTATGGGGAGGTGCAGTAGTAAATTACTTACCTGTCTGGTATCTGTAAGAAGTGGGTAAATGTTTTATTGCTGAAATCAGAGGTAGATAAACTGCATTTGCAGTTTGTTCTTAGTAACACCTCTGGAAAAAAGTTACCATAAGCTGCAGTCTGTGCGTGGGTCTGGCTGTCTCTGGACCTACATTCCTCTTAATCTTTCACCACTTTTATATGACACCTGTTTTTCTTTTCTTCCCTTTTGTTAGTTGGGTTTTTGTTTTGGTTTGGGTTTGTTTTTTTTTCTTTAAATATATATGACTCAGGAAAAAACATGCTAAGTAAAGTACCTAGACAATATTTGGAGAATTGAAAGAAAAAAAGTCCCATGCTGCAGATTAGTCCATGAAAGAAATTGCAGAACATAGTCTTTGACTTTCCTACTCTACCTTGGCATTCTCACCTTTGAATACATGACAAGTATGTCGTGTCTGACACAGGTTCCCTGCACTGAAGCTTTCAAAAATTCCCCCTCCCTATTTCTTGCTGACTCTGGGTTGAACCGGGAAGGAATTGTTTAATTTGGAGGACTAATTCCGCAGCTACAGGTCTGTTAGTGCAACACTCACGCCTCACCCTGAGCAAGCAGAAACCAACATTTTCTTGAGTCTGTGAGCCACCTACCAAAACTTTTCGGCGTGCCCAAGTGTCCAGGTCCCCTGATGTGTTAATGGGTTTCTGCACCTGCCGCCACTCCACTGCTCGCCACTGCCCCCCTTGTGCTGGCAGTCTGTCAAGCCACACTAGAAACTAGGTGACCAAAAGGTTCTGGATTAAAGAATTCTGGTTTGAAACTCAGGTGGTTTTGGTGACTGGGTTTAGTCTAGGATCCCTAAAAAAGTACGTAACAGCACAACTTACAGTGCAACTCAATGAATGCCAACAGGTGCAACTTTCCACCCCATTAATCCTTCCCCACTTCTGCTTGCACTGTTTTTTGTGATCCTGCAGTGACTTGTGGTGACTGGGTTTGGGGACTAAGGGGGCAGAAAAGCTTGTTTGTTTTAGAAAAATTAGTTATTTCCTGACAGGTTAGTTCCCTAAACTGGCTCATAACAAAAAGGAAATGATCACACATGTGAAACAGTGAAGACAAAAGAGAAATGGTCACAGCGTGTGGCCAAGGCAGGGTAACGGGACCATCCCATTAGACTGCTGTTAGCAATATTACCAAACTTGCCCCTGGGTGGGACTGCGGAGTGAGAACGCATCAAGAGCAGAAATTTCCTGACCAAGCTTCGCTGCGAGGAATGTGTACGTAGTCTTACCCTTTGGAGCAGTGGGAGAGTATAGGCGATGTACAGGAGGTGGCAGTGGCTGTCAGAAGGCCCTGCTGGGCAGTGAAGCTGAATGGGGTGTGCAGCCGGCTTCTGGGGTGAGCCAGCAATGTCGACTTCAGCAGCAGCTGCTAAAATGCTTCCTCCAGCAGTAAGAAATCAGATTATCCAGAAACCCCTGTGCAAGCACATATCTGCTACCCGTCAAACAAACTGCTCAAAAGCTGCTGTGGCTCAAGAGCTCAGGCTGGACCCCCTGGTAGTGTGGCATAATTATAGTCATCTGAATGGTTTGCTCTGCTGCAAAGACAACAGCCTAGTCCAGCAGCGGAACCCCATAGAGTTATACTTAAGCGGCAACTTTATACACATTGAATACAGATGAAGTCCTTGGCAGAAAGGAAAAATACTTTTCTCATTGTCTTTGTTCGTACAGTTTACAGGTGTGATGTGAAGGAGGATGAGATGCAATTTACTTGAATCTAAATCTCCTCTAAGAAGATTGTAACAAAAGTCACCATGTGCAGTGTTTTGTTAGAGTACATTTCAGCGTATGACATCAAATTTCAGTACTCTAACACTGTTTAGAAAGATGGGAACAGCAGGCTGATAACTTAGGTTCATTTTTAATCTTTTAAATGGCAGCACAGCAAGGGTGCCATTTTCCCAAAATGATAAGGGGATACTTTTGAGTTGACAGACTGGGTCCAGGCTTTGTTAAGATAAAGGGAACACCACTCCTTTGAGCTCCCTTGCCATGGGGAAGTCTCGCTGCTGCCTGGCAGTCTTTGTCACAAGCTGATTCTCAGAGCCCCGAGGTTTGTGTGGTAAAAGCCGTGAGTGATCAGTGGCAAAACTCCTGGCGCCTTCCGTGTGATCAGGATTTTGGCCAAGCTGTGTAGCATGATAACAGACAAAGGAGGGCTGAAGACTCAGAGTGTGATTTCCATCATCTCACTTTCCTTAGCAAGTGCAGTAAAATATAAAGAATTTAAAAATAATACCATTTAATAATTCTCAGGTTTTCAGTTGATTGCATGTGCCCTGCCTGAACCGATATACACCTTTGAATTTTCAATCTGTAACAGACTCAGAGGGGAAGGCAAGAAAAATAACATTTAAAAAAACATTTATTCAAGAAAAATCTTTAGGGATCATGGCTAGGATAATCTTTTTCAGGGTGACCCTCATTTTCTACAATATAATGGTTTTACCCAGCAGTGGTTTAACGGTTTTGAATAAGCTGTAGAGCAGTGGAACAAATACTTTAGCAAGAGTGGAGTTTACTCTACCCAGAAAGGCAGGAGTATCAGCCCTCTTTTGAATATGGAACAGAGATGATTAATCTACTGACCTTTTATCCCCAACATCGCTAAAATGTACATTACATACAGAATGTGGTCTGGTTTTGTGTAAATAATCGCTTTAAGCATGACAGACCCATTTGAAGCAGGTGCCATGCCAGCCAGGAGGCTAGAAGGCACCATTGCTGTGTACTTAGGCTTTCATCAAATAACTTGCTTGCTTCAAGCCTTTTCTTTGGACAGAAATGTTTGTGAGTTTTTTCCAGTGATTTTTTTTTTTCTGGCAATTGCCCCACAATTCTTATTATTTTTAGCCATGTAAAATGGCATTATGCAATTGCTGAAATTTGTTTCTTTCAGCCCGTGATGATTTATAAGTATTAATTGCCAGGATACACCCTTGAAGTTACCTTCTCTTTGTGACCTCAGGATTTCTCTTCCCAGACCTTTGGTATTTATTTTTACTATTTCTGTGGTCAGGGTTTGGCAATGTTGTTCTGGATTAATGACAAACATACATAAGAACTGGAAGAAATATACATCTTAATCTCCTAATTTAATGTGTGGCTTGTTTATCAATAGTAGAAAGAAGTTTCTGGACAGGTTTGACACATCCTAATAATAGGCCTGTGCAGCCAGATAGAAATATTTTGATGTATCTGAACTGCTTGTAATTCTTCTCTTTTTCCAAAATAGATGCAATTTGCTTATTTTATATTGCAATGCAGTATTTCTTTCTCAAACTTTGCCCAGAAAGAATTGGAAGTGGAAGTCAGTAAGTTTGGACAAGTATGCATTGTTTATATGGAATATTTTAATTGACATAAAATTGTGTAAACTTGTTAGCTTCTCTGCTCTTGGATGAAGAAAAGGTCTTTGGCATAACAAGGGTCTGAGTTTCTGATCTAATTTTTCCTTTTATGCAGGAAACTGCAAATAATATAATGCTCAGATGAAATTACTCAGCATTTTACTCAATCGTTGAATTTTCCTCATAAATGGTATATTTTCCTTTCATCATATATGCAGTAATTTTTAAACCGGCATCCTCTGATGATCTTTTCACTTGCTTTGTGTATTCTTATTTACCTTCACTGTTTATTTACTTAGGCTTAATTCCTTCACTACACAGTCTACTGTGAATAAAATGTTCCTCTGAAAATGATTAATTTTGCACTTTGTTTACAGAATAGTCTTGCAATGTTATATCTGATACTCATTAGCAGGAAAACAGAAGTAAAAGGAGAAACATTAGTTCTCACCACAAATCATTTTGAATTCATTGGAATCGGGATCTGACCCAAAATGTTTAGGTTAGCTCAACAGCTTAAGCGAATTCGAAGGGTCTCAATGTTTATGCCTAACAGTGTGTCCTCCTATGACTTTTTATTTTTAGTTGCTCAACAGTTTTTTTACTTTCTGTGAATTTTAAAGTTATTCTTAGGCTAAGCAGTACAGTCTCTTCACAGGGAAAAAAAATGTGGCAAGCATTGCTATGTGGTAGAGCTCGTCATTCCATCGTGCACATCATTTCCACCTGAAGCTCTGGCAGAAAAGAAAAACAACCAAAGATTAAATGGTTACTTTAAAATTAGATATTGCATTTTTGTTTCCAGTTCACTCCTCTCTGTGTATGAGTTATTGTGGATACCTGGAGTGGTCCATCATCCGCTGTGGAACTCAATTTAAGGGCCACAAACTGCCTCTGAATATTAACATATATGCACATCTGCTTCCTGGAATGCAACTGTACTTCTATTTCTGACATTTTAATAAAATTGATTTTTTAAGAGTACTAATCCCTTGCTACTAGTTCTTACCTAAAATCAGGTTTGAATTTCTTAAAGCAAGAGAATGATGCTTTTTTAGAAAAGGTGTTAATAACCCTCTTTTTTAATGGGAATCATATACAGAGCAGGGAATATATATATATAGGGATTAAGATGGATCAAAGTGATGTAAGCTCACTAGTAGAAAGGGGAAAGCGTTCTGAAATGTGTGTGTATTGCAAACAAACCCTGGATTTACTAGGTACTGAGGGAACATTTTTTAAAGAAGCATTATGACATTTTCTTTCTTTAATTTTAACTGGCATTATGCTCCCACTGAGCCAAAAAAAAAATATGGAAGACAGCAGCAAAATATTAATTAAAGTAGGAGTAAAATATCGTAACTGAGGAAAGCAGAGATGAAAGGCTCTGGAGCCTGTCTTACAAATACCATCTTCAAAGTGGGGTGGTCCTGAGGCAGTGGTGGCCTGTGCCTGTGCCTTGGCCTCTTTTACAGTCATTGACATTGCGCTGCCAATGAAGCAGCTGTCACTTTTTACCAGCGTAATGCCTGCCAGCAGCTGGCTCAGAAGTGCTGCTTTTAATTAAATTTCTGATTTCAATTGGATTTCGGTTTGTAGTTCATAGCTAACAGAGATTTTCAGGATGGGGTCTTATAGGGCAACTAGGAGTATTTCAGACACCTCTGTGTTACAGACATCTGTCCAGAAATATCAAGCAACACCTTAAAATTAGTTAAATTTTTTGCCTCCATTACTTATTAAAGCTCATCCAGGATCCTGCTGCTATAATGGTTGGAATTATTCATATTGCCAGCTTAAATGTATCTATGTCGGATTTACACTGCCTGTTCATGTGTCAACACTGTCTCTTCGCTGAGGCAGTTTTCCTGCCTCCCCTTTCTCCGTATGTCAAAGAATCATAGAATCATTTAGGTTGGAAAAGACCTTTAAGATCATTGAGGGCAGTCGTATCCTCTTGGGCACCCCTCCACTGGAGCTAACAAGCCAAACTTGTGAGGTGTATAGGCACTGGTGGGGGCGAGCAGATTCAAGCTCTCTCTGCTAAAGATCTGAGTGAACTGGAATGTAAATTGCCCCTCTCCTGATGCCTGTAGGGCTATGGGCTGGTGAGTTCTGCTGGAGACTTCATTAGCACAGTCTGTACAGATTCTGGGCCAGTACGAGGCCAACTGAGGCTCACATTGGTGTGCTCTTGTTTATTCAGATGTGCTCACAGTCTCTTCTCATGAGATGGATCTTTCATTGCTCTGGTTGTCCTAGAAGCAATCTTCTGCACCTGTTTCACGTCAAGTCCTTTTTCCTGACTCATATGGGAAAAGATTAATTGGAGAACAAGAGATGACTTTACCCTCTCCTTTCCCTGTGTTAACACTCCTTGGCACACGGTCACTGGTTCAGCACAATCATTCTCATCAGTCTGGTTGATGTCTGAAAGTTGAGAACAAACACAGATGCAGCCTGACAGCTGTACACCTGGGCAATGAGTGTGGCATGAGAGGGACATTCTGGGTGTACCCTACATGCACTATTTGACGGGTGCTGTGCGATATAGCTTGGACCTACCTGAAACCCAAAAGACAAAGGAAAAGTTTACATACCATAGTTCTGGAGCATCTCTGTTGTATCAGCCAATGCACTGTAGAGTCAACCCATCTTGGTGTGCCCAGTGCAACTGGAGAGCATTGGGTGGATTATGGACTCGCTGGCCATCTGTGTGGTTCACGTTTCCCAGAGGCTGGGTTTCCTGCCTGTGCAGAGCGTGGCATGGGAATCCCCAGACACAAACATGGGAGCCCAGGCACATGCTCGGGGGCCGTGTGACAGGACTGTGGCTGTGGATCTCCCCCATATGGAGCACAGCTGTGTCTGTCCTTGAAAGGAGTGACCTAAATTTTACACAGTATTCCAGCGATGTATGACTGGAACATCCCTTGCTGCTGGAAATGCCCCATGTGTTTTTGAATTGTGCTTGTTTACCATAGCTGCCTCTCTTTAGGTGCTGATGCTAACACTGAATTTGACTGAGCCATCTAGAGATTTCTCCTCCACATAGATCTGGCAAGTGCCAGTGTGTAGTGATACTTTTTACTGCCAGCTTAATGAAACTGAGCTAAGCAAGTCTGGATTTCATCTTGTTTGCACTGCTTCAGTTCTTGAAGTCATTCAGTTCTTCAAGCGAAATAGCCCACTCCTATTCTGTACACCTACAGAATTCATAAGCTTATTCCCAATATTTGGGGTGCAATTTTCTGTATCATCTCTGCTGACCGTGTTCTTGTAGTGATGTTTGATCATGATAATCAGCAGACAGCAGATAACCGTATCTGATGTGAACCATCACAGCTTTTGCTATCGAAAGAGTGCTGGTAGTGTTTCCAACTAACGTCCTGCCAGAATGTAATTAGAAATGTACCTTTAAAATGCAATATTTCTTTAACTACTGTAAACATCTTTTAAAATAATTTGGAAGGCTTTGCTTAAAAATATGAACAGTCTTATGAGATAGTTGCTCTTAGACGAAATTAACACTCAGCTTGTATGATGATATTAAAGGTGTTACAATATTAAAGGTTTAGATTTCCACTGTTATGAATATTCCCCTTGTTTAACTCTAATGTAACTGCGTTTTCTATATAGATATGACCCCAGCTATTGCGATAAAGCAATACTTTCCTGAGTGAGATATCAGAGAAAAATTGCAACAAGTACTCGCTTCTTGGCATAACATCAGTCCCTTTCAACAGTGGCCTTGAAGCTGGCCTTGAAAGCAGTTTTGTTCTGTTACTCGAAGAACTGGGCATTGTGTTGCTGTCTTCACTATGCTACAAGAGCTATCTTATTCCCATCCCCTCTCTCCAGCTTCTGTGGCTGTGAAGAAAACCAAAGAAATATAAATCAAATGCAATACTGCATCTGAAAGCGGTCTAGGTAACAACTCCAGGAGATACACACTGAGCCACATCTCACATATGTTCAGTACTAGTGACATGAATGTTGACATTGTCATGGTGATAATTAAGAAGCAAGAAGGGGATGATCTTAGATCTCTGTGGTTTAATGGGAGTATTTTGGTGCTAATAGCCACTTCTTGTCAAGAGCCACCCAAGCTTCGGCCTAGCAGGCTCCATGTGTATTTTAGGAGGGGAACAAAGTTGGAAGAGCTTGTATACTGACAAAACAGGAACAGGTCCTGTACTAACTGGTCCTGTTTTCAGTAAGCAGTATCTCATCTGGGGAACTGGGACAGATGTTTCTTAACTAGTGGATGCCACCATCACTTCAGCCATTTGGTCTTTGATAGGAGATGACCAAATCTGAGCATGTGGCAGTGAGAGGCAGTGATACAGCCACCAGCATTTACTGAGTCACTTTTGATGGTGTTTGGAACTTTTTCTTCTTTCTAAGCTTTAATTAGTCAGGGAAGGACTTTATAAAATATTTATCCCTGATTTTTACACATTATTTTTTCCATTAGGAAAGCAAGACATAATCTGTTAAACACCTGCATGGAAATATCACAGAATGACCTGATGTGATGAATACTGTTATAGACTGTAGTTGAATAGGTGTGGGAACTTTTCCCAGCTGTGGGAACTGTAGAAACTGGAAGTGTTCTTTCTGAAAAGTTCTGGAACCAAATTTTTCTCATATAGAGAGCTTTCTAGTGTAGAATTAAAGTTGCTTAAGTGTATTTCCTTCAAAGGAACATTCTAAAAATAGTAAGGCATGATAAATAAGGTGACATTTATATGCAGTGCAGTGCTCATTGCCATCAAATTCCATAACCACAGCCCTCTTGTATAGACATTCAATTTAACAATATATCAGCTTTGATTCACAGCTCTGAATAGCTGAAAAATCCTCTTGTAATGCTTGCCCTTGGTCCCAAATAACTTGCCATTTTGCCTGAATTACATACAATGAGTAAGCACTTGAAACAGTGTACATCTGGTGTACATCTGTACATGTCAGTAATGTTTGTGTAAGGTTTAATTTAGCAGTGTATATTATATTGCAGCCTTCACTTTCTGGAAAAGGTGATGTGAGGAAATTGTTTTGCTAAGTAAGGACTGCAAAATTCGGTACTTACTGTGTGTTATTTTGATGTACTGTTTTTTAATTCTAGATGGATTTTTGCCATTTGAGGGCTGAACAATGTAATTTTGGAGGTCAGCCTGGGCATTTGTGTCCTGAAGTACGTGATGGTGATAGTACTAAAGAGGATACTAGCAGCTTTCTAACCAGTTCAGATATGTTGTGTACTGGGGGCGAAGTCTTTCCCTTCCATAAAATACAGAGAAGTTGTTTGCAGCATTTCTTTCCATGTGCATTTGCAGTGTGGGGTACAAATTTTTGCTTCCTTTTCTGCTCTAGTTGAGCTGTGTAAAACTGCCTAGAATTTGCTGTATTTATAACTGGATTGTGCTATAAATGTGTGTGCAGGTGCCCAAAATGCAACTCTTCTTTTTAAAATATGGTGGGGTTTTTTCTTTGTTTTGCCTTTTTTTTTTTTTATGGGAAAATGAAGTGCATTAAATTTGTTCAGCTGGCCTATTTGATCTCATCCAACCTGGTGTCATACATAACCTGGACATCAAAATGTTGTGGGAAACTGTGACTAATCTGAGGCACTCAAGGTCTGACTTAGGCAAGTTTTCAAGGCTATAATGAGAGACAACATACTTTTTAAAAGACTGTTGGAAATGGTGGTCCAAGCTGGCATGTCTTCATTGTGGTGGTGTTAGAAATGGTGCATCAGAAACTGTGGAAACTACTGTAAAGCATGTGCTTCTCTTTTCATCTGCGTAGATGTGCTTCATTAAAAGGTTATCAACATAATTTCTAACTTTAGCAGCATCTCCATCTTTGTGTCCTGCACTTCTTTCTGTTGCACATTCTTCCCATGACTTAATGTAATTTCTCCAAAGTGGCATTCCTCCGAACCGTGACATAATAAGCATGGGTAGATGTACATCTACTTATGGACTGCTGGAGACCAGTCTTCACCCAGATGTTACTGCAGACCTACTCAAAGACAATTCCATTAATAGCTGCTGAGTGTCTTATGTGCTTGTCCAAATGGAATTCACTGAGGCTATCAATGAACTTCACTCAATAACCACAAGTTCATAACAAATTTTGACTATTACTAATACAGTACAATACAAATGAATGTGTTAACAGTGCAGTTGTTGTTTGAAAACAGCAGTATTACTTGTGACAGAACAGTTTCTATTTTCCTAGTACAATTTTCACACATTACTATTCATTTAAAGTGAAATAGAAATGAATAACCACCCTGGCTTTGTAATCTGGATGTTTAATAAGTCTCTTATACATCTTTTTTTTATTATTTTAACTTCTCCATTGTGTGTATTTTTTCTCTCACTCTGGTCCCATTAATATCCTTCAGAAATGATTGGATTTTTTTGAAACACAACTTCAAAAGAGAAATTAGATTTTCCCAGCTTGCTAAAATCTTGGGTGGTATACAGTGTTGTCACTAGTCACATAATTTCACATCATTGACAAATGCTGCTTTAAAGCTTCTATTGAAAAATGAGAATATGTAAGTGCATTAGGGTGTTTTTGCTGATCTGGATTTGCATTTGTATAATGTACAGTTAATAACTGGAGTGATCTTGTTACAGATTGATTACTCTTCTTCAACATGTCCCTTGTTTTGTATCCCATTATTCACTCAAAGGGCTTAATTAAATGAATCAGAGTATAAGCACATATTTGCTGCAACAATCGCAATTCCCCATAGATAATTTTCTTTGGCTTGTCTTGCTGGGATTTCCAGGAAAGTTCTCAGAAACTGTTTCACAGAATAGAGGGATTTCTCTTTTCAAAACCCTTTTTTGGTGTTACACAAATATGAGCCCAGAAGAGTTTAATTTTTGAGAAATAACCATGAATACTGGATGCATGTGTGCCTCTATAATAACAAAATCTTCAGAATAAATTGAGTTTAAGTTGAATCTTATTTGATTTCTGTGGTTGGCTTTGGAAACATTTGGTAGCTATTTTCCATTGAAATTAGCACCCGCTTGGGGCAGCAATATGTTTAAATGCTTCTCCTGTTATTTCTGCTCTGTAATCTTAATTTTAACTCATTTTCCATATTTCCCCCTCTTTACTCTGTTGTGTGTACTTATCTTTCACATGGCAATAAATAATTCTGCATTTATTATTGGTGGCCTTGATCTTAGTGTGCATGTATTTGTGTTGAAGGGGTGCAATATATAGTCCTGTGAAAAGCATTGATCTTCAATTTTGAGAATGAGAGAAGGAGGGATTCTAATTTACATCCATATTGTAGAAATAAAAATGTGGTCTCTCTGTTGAAGAACATGGCTGTGATTTTTCAAAATGACTTGTAAGGCTTAGATGACTCAATTTATGGTTTGGTAAACTGGGACATTTTTAAGAAACAAGATTTTAGAGAAGAACGGTCAACATTACAGAAATTTCAACAGGACAAGCTGTCCCCAAAGAACCAGCAAAACCCTCAACTGCTGACGGCGAGTGCAGTCCAGTTGTCTTGGTCTCTGTTGTATTTGTTGGGTCAAGATTCTTGACTGTCTGTATTAGACATTAAACAAAGGTGATCTGTACCTTAGTGTACTGACAGTCTGATGATAGGCATTAAACAGATGAGGCACATTGAATGAGTCAAAAGGGAGGACTTGTTCTTTTGGGATTTATTTTTTTTTATTAACGCAGTGATTAATTAAAGACATTTCTATAAGAGCAGGTGAAAACTTCCTCTAAGCAAATAGACCGAGAAGGTCCAAGTCAGCTTGCATACAGAACCTGTGTCAGTGTATCACATGACATGCCACCATTTAGCAGGAAATGCTGGTTCAGGCAAAGTAACCTGTTAACAGTGCTGCACGATGCTTCCACTAGTGCCGAGCTGCTTCTTGCCAAGTGGGATGACTTGAAGGGAAGAGTAGCTCTGACTTCTTACACATTTGCAGACATGCATCCATTTTTGTGAGTATCAAAGGCTTGTTCTGAGAGTCCCCAAATCAGCAGAGGCATACCAGTTGTCTCTAAGGAGGTTTGCATCAGACTGGAAGACCTCTAGCTGGCATGTGTTGCAGCTAAGTGCTATACCTAGGAGCTCTAGTTGATCCATGGTTTCATATGGCAAATTCAAAGTAAGAAAGAGATCTTGCTTCCAAAATGTTAGCCTGAATTTAGAAGAAGCTTAGATGGAAATGATCATCCAGCCCAGTCCTTGCCAAAGCAAGATTATCTCCTGCAGGCTGTTTTCTAGCATTTGCCAATCTGGCCATAAAAGCACCAAGCAAATAGGATCCATTACTGGGAAGAGTCTGGGAGACCGTTCCATTGTTTAAAAGACGTCATGCCAGTACATTGTCTTCTGAAATGAAGTTGGTTTTTTTTGTTTTGTTTTTTTTTTTTTTTTTTTTTTTTTTTTTTTTTTTTTTTTTTTTTTTTCTTTTTTTTTTTACATTTTTTTCTTTTTTCTTTCTTCCTTATCTTAGTTACATCTTATCCTTGGTTATGTTCTGAGTTATCAAATTAAAATCTGACATTCTTAAAGGCTGTATAGTTGTTGGCTGTTATAGTTCACCTTTGTGTCCTTGAGCTGACCAGCCTGGGGTGTTGGTCACTCCAAGGTAAAGGGCTGCACAACTGCATGACCATAATTATGCTAAGTCACAGGGACCTAAGCAAAAAATGTCTATAAACCTCCTTTTTTCTTCTTTGTGTATCTGGCCTGCTCTTTCCTAATCAATCAGTTCCTCCATTCCATCAGAGCTTTTGCTGTTTCTTAATGAATGTTTAACAGCCGCTGTGTCTACTTCAGCAAGTAGTGTGGCCTAGTAAGAGTGTGGGCTGAATGCAAAACAGGACCAGAAGAGTAAACTGGTTGGTGCTGAGGGCTTAGCATCCACAAACATGCATGCTTTAAGGTTTTGGACTAGGTCTGGCCTGATCCCTCAAAGTGGATGTATGTACTGGTTGGAGATCATTAGATGCGCTATTGGAACACACTATCTGATTTAGGGTTTTTCTGTGTTTGAGACTGCTTTTGTGTATGAACCACTGCATAATGAGTAGAGATGAACTAAACTGCTAATGCAGATGCAATCCAGATCTTTTTAGGAGTGTGTTGTCTAGAGCTGAATGCAATGTTTAATAGCAGCAAGAGAGATTTGAGAAAGACCTCAAGAAAATGTTTGTAATGACAAGGGCAGTGAAGCACTATGGAAGTTGGATAAAATCTATGATGAGTGGTTTTTAAGAAAAGACTAAACAAAGCAGAATTTAGGAATGAGACAGATACGGTTGTTCCTGCGTAGAGAAACAGAAGTGGACTTGGTCAGTTTATGACATCCCTCCAGGCCAGTTTCCTCTATGATTCCAAAGTGCACCACCATATCTGCTCTGGGGTAACGATCTTTGCAGAGACAACTGCAAAGGACTTTGTTTTCTTGCTGTGTACAGTGCAGTCCCTCATGCTATACTTGTGGTTTCTTTCAGTACTGCCATCTCCTTGCATTTTTTCCACCTGATGAATGCATATCCTTTTTTTTTTTTCTTATGCATATCAGTTTCAAATCTTCCAGGTTTAATTTTCTGTCCTTGCTCCTGATATTGAATATATTTTTTTTTCCTCTTCCTTGGCTGATATTTACAACTTCTCCTAGTTTAGTTGCATCATAGAATTTATGGGATGGCAATTTACTTTCCTAGATAGTGAAAGTTTTAAATAATGTTGAATCAAAAATGGTGTGTACCAAGTAATCTACATTACTGGTGATAATCTACTGCTAGGCAGATTTCGAAACACATAACTTTTCTCTTCAGGTAAGTTTAAATTCAGGTTCAAATGAGATATGATGGCAAATACTCTACTAAAGTGATGGCATATGATTGTTTGCTGCCATTCATTTGTAATTTGGTCAAGCAGAAAACTTCAAATTAGTAAAATTCCACCCATTCTCTTCCTCTATGTTGTATATTATTGTGAATTATTGTCTTGAAACAGAACTTTTTCCTACAAAATACAAGTTTCAGATCCAAAACCCAAACAAGTCCCACTCCTAAGTCTCAGATCACTCAACAAGAGCCTCAATAAATTCAGGCTTCTTTGCCATGGAATTTAAATGGATGTTGAGACTTTTAAGTTGCTAAGGTTCCTTTTAAACTACTGCATTTTGATAATGATTTGTTACTTCGTGCATTTTCTGTTGTAGCCTCTGAACATGCTACTGTCCAAAGAGGATTGACCTTTTCAGTGGATGGTACAGGTGTCCAGTTTCAACACAGAGGACCAGTCTAGCCTTGCTTCTTGGCTGCTGCTTAATGCAGTCTCTGGGAAGAGGAAGAAGCAGTTTCAAACCTACTCTGCTAAAGTGTTTTAAAATCCATGTCATTCATTTCCTGAAAATTCATCTTAACATTGACTCCTGCTCAAAAGGTAAAGATTTAGAGCTCCATGGCCATTTCATGTGTTTGCTTTTGTGGTTTCTGATGACATTTTAATTTAAAAAAAATAGATATTTTTCTTTCTCAGATATTTTCATTTTGCTGGGATAAATAGTTATTCAGAAAGATTTATGTCCAAAGTTATCTGTCTAACCCTATCCACTTATGATACAGAATTTAGTCATGTTAAAAAAGAACAATATAGGGGAAATGTTTTCATTCAAACATCAGTTTTGGAATGAAAACATTTTCAGCTATGAGGCTCCATTAGTTCTGCAGTTAGCAAATACTTCAATTGACACTGTTGTCAAACCAAGGACATAAAACTGAGAGTGTGATATGTTATCTGCTGCCAATTACGTAAGTTCATGATGCCTAAGTTATTGCAAAAAATAAGGTCATGACTCCTAAACCAGCTCCTTTTGAAGTTGTAGTTCTTCATAAAACCTCCCGCATATTTGTATATTTTAGTTGGTTAACTCTTAACTGAATTTATGTGAGAGCTTATGAAAATTAAGTATTATATGACGTTAAAGAAAAAACAGAACCTTGCATGGTCTACAGAAATACCAACTTGCTGATATCAGATGCCTATAGATAGGTGAATCTGTCTAAAATACAGATTTTAGTTCCTAATCAAACAGTTTAATCAAAGTTCCTTATCGGAGAGCTGTTTGAGAATAAATGTTTTTGACCACCAAATATAAACATTAAAGTTATTATGGAACATTATCTAGTGAGTAGCTAAGAAAATTAAGACTCAACCTCTCCAGTTCTTATATTACCTTCTATATGGTCTTTTATGGTAATTTTACGCTAGCCAATGAACTTTAATGATTGCTTTCTTTTATCTTTCTGTATGACTAAATATGACTAAATGTCATGTTTGTCATATGAAGATGGTACGTAAATAATGGACTTAAACCTTCATTTGAAAAATGTCAGCAAAGCTAGGAGAGTGTCAAAGGAACAGGTCACTCCATTCAGGACTGGAAGAGTGAGTTCCTTGTTTGTGTCTGGGGCAGAAGTTTCAGAAACCTTAAGATGCCATGATGCTAAAATGCTTAACACCTTCATCCTAATGCAAAGGATTTGTTAGAGGATTGTTTAGCTACAGGATTTTTTTTTTTTTCTCTTCAGAAAAAAAAAAAAAGTATGACTTTTAAATGTTACCTCTTTTCAAAATCTGATGGAATGACATTTGGAGATGATTTGACAAAGCGTCCACTAGAACATCTAGTAGTCCATGTTCTGCCTCTTTCAGGTCAAGGACTGAAAAACAGGTATTTTGTAGACTACTATATGCCTACCAAAAGTATTTTTTTTTTTTTTTGTCTTTTTTTTCCCATGAGTTTTTGGGACCCCCCTCAGCTACCTCTGTTGCTCTGCAACTTACCAAGTTTGTATAAATAGTTACCTATTCACTGACCTGGAGAAAGACCAATGCAATAGTCCAATGGGCAGTCTAAGTTCAAGTTCTTGTTCCAATTAATGTTTAATTATTTAAACAAAGGGAAAAAGGTCCAACAGGAGAGACAGAGGAGACTGTTCTTCAGAGTAACTAATAGTTTTGTGGGTAGAAAGCTTGCCTGGGATGCAGGATTCTGACATTCAAACATCTTGCAGGACACAAACTTGAAACTGGGCTCCTGTGCCACCCGTCAGTGCCTTGATCACAGGATGATTATCTGGGAGGGGTGACAGTTTTCTTGCTCTCTGATGTATTTCAAGTCTCATCTTAGGCATGAGAACCTATCCCAGGTAAGAGCTTCATAAGAACTGGCAAGTACATGCAAAAAGTTCTGGTCTCAACAGAATATAATTTGTCAGTGAAAAAATGCATCACGGTGAACCCTGACTGGGGCATGACTAGAGTGTTCACAAGCATGTAGGTCCAGAGGAGTTTGGCCATTGTGATGATCCCTCAAAGTTCTGTGTTTGAAGGAGGGGTCAACAAGCAGCACTGGAGGGCATGAGTCTTGGGAAGCCTGTAGAATGCTGAAACATATGCCTGCATAAGTGTCAGACTTGTAAATCAGCTGTTGTTACAAAAGTTTAACAATGGGGAACGGGTCACATATAAATATTGGTTTGGGCATTAGGCTTATGAGTCTTGCTGGTTTTATACACTTCAGCTGACATGGATATGAAATCAAGGCATAAAACCAGGAGCCTGACATGTGATCTGTTGCCAGTTGACTTCAAACTACCACATCTGATGAGGAAAAAAAGAGAGGAAGTGGATGGAGAAATGGGACAGGTCATCTGGACTCTAATAATTAATGTTCCTTAGAAAATAAAAGTTTTGAAACTTTCCTGGAAATGAGGTTTTACAATGTGCTACAATGGCCCACAGGGGGAATGCTGCAACCTACACATATTGACAATTGTGGTATTACCAGGCAATTCATTTTTATGGGTAATTTCCAGAGCAACCCTCAAACATGCAGTCACGCATACAGTGCAACAGTGTGCCACAGAAGAAAGACTCAGCAAGAGGCCAAAGATTATACAAATTTATTAATATTTGGGAAAAAGATCCTAACAGCAGAAAACAAATTGAGCAACAGAGAAGGGGAAGAAGGAATGGATTTGACAACAAAGTGAACTTTGTAAGGATGTGATCCAGAGCACAGTGATTGCAATGGAAACATTTCCATTGATTTCATAAGGTCTCAGAGAGATCTCAAGGGAACGGAAACACTTCATCTCATACCTTTCTCCCCCCCTTTCTCCATCAGAATGTGAAATGCATTCTTTTTTGTTCACAACTAGCATCATTTAGTGACCAACCATCGCAGTCAAAATGCTGATCATGCTTAGGATGTTAGAGCCAAGAATCCACTTCCCCAGAAGTGGCTTGACTCTTCCAAGAGCTGAGCAACTTGCGAATTCTTTCTAGCAGTACCTTAATCTTTTTATTAGACTCAGAATAGTCTTATCCTGTACTTAACTTCGCAAACTGACTCCGCTTTCTCCTTTAAAATGGAGAATAATGGAGCAGTTGGATCTATAATCTTGTTTCTCTTAAATCCTTCTCCATAAACACTTTTCTTGTAAAGGTAATGACCCGTTTAGTCTTCTATTTATGTCCAGTCTAAGTAGTTCTAGCTGTTACTTTTAAACAGCTATTAAATACTTCAGTAGTTCTTAAACCATGCCAAGAAATACTTGGAATAAAAGAACAATGAACAGACATGACTGAAAATGAAGTTGTAGAACTGAATTTGATTATATATCATTCAGAAGAAAAAAATAGTTCTGTTAAAATCCCTGTTAAGGGCTCTTAGAGAAATTGATACACTTTGCACTAAGTGAGGCTACATAGAACATGAATCATGGTCCCAAGTGATGTATCTCCAAGATCAGCTTGGTTATCTGCTTTCAAAATCTTTCTGTCTACAGGAACAAAAGTTTGCTGCCTAATGTAAGCAGTGTTTGACAAACTCATCCTGCTGTGATAGCAACTCTTATTTCATCCTACACACTTAAGAACATAATTTATCTTAACACTAGGCATTGAGCAAGTCTAGCTGTGGGAAAACTAGAGTTTCCTTTTACTACTGAACTCGGTTGAAATCTGCAGTCAAGCCAAGCCTGGTTTAAGTACTCTATTGATTATTTTCTTTAACGTGGTGTGAAAGACCAAAGCTGCTTTATTGTAATGGGTGGGTAAGTTACCAGCAAGACATGCTGAGATGAAGAGTTGGTGACAACACACAGAAAGAGAAATCCACATTACACCCTGTTGCTTTGGAGATGGAAGAATAAACTTTCTTATAGAGAAACCCAGAATATTTTCAGTGGAGAATGCTCAACAGAGAGTACTACTGCTTGGTGGATCACAGCCTTCTCGGCAACCAGGTTAGGAGTAGACAATTCCACGTCCCTAAGTACAAGCCCCTCACCTTGCCTAGGTTGTACATGATTGGAGTGCCTGCTCCTCATCTTCCTCTCCAGTGGGATGCCAGCTGCATCAGAAAGACCAAATTCCATGGACTGAGAATGTACCTATTCACTTCACTAGCACTGAAAATACTGGCTTTGGTGGATCACTCTGTGTTGCTTCCTCTAACACCCTGTAAGGCAGCATCAGGGGAGGCAATTGTCCTTCACCTGGCTTAAACATGTACACGCACACTAATTAGAGGCATTGGCATGTCCTTCTGTAAGTTGGAGTTTTTGCTTTAACTTCTGACCCAGACCTCGCTGAGGACAGTGGGAATCCCTTTGGGTTTGCTGAGACACAGTAGAGGCTCTTTCCTCAAGGACAGGTAAACACATAACCATTAACAGATTGTAAAGGAGAACTGAGCTTACCCAAGGACTTGTTTTCTCAGATTCATCCTTCACTATCCACTTGAATACATCTGTGAAGATCCCCTGGGGGTCCTGCAGCTTTGCCTCTTCAGTCTGTTCTCAGGAGTTGTTCTAGCAAGTTCTCTATCTTCAGAGAGGTGTGACAGTGATGTTTGAAAACCTGCTTCTGTTCACTCTGTCTGTGGGACAGTAGATGCACTTGGTTTACCAGGAAGTCCCAGTATTATGATCTGAGGAATGAAGGGCACACAGACCTTATAACTTTATTTGTAGAAGGTATTTTAGAAACTTGGTATTATTGCCACAAATAATGTCAACATGGAAAATCCTGATTCAGAAATTGGGATACAAAGATGAGTGTGAGTTTATTAGGCAGAGACAATTACTCAGTCTGTGCTGTGGAACTAGCACTAGCATCCTGAGCTTGATTATATGCAGAAGTGATGATGATTGTAGACATGATGTAGTTCTATCTCTATGACAAGATTCATACATTTTTCTGTGGAAATGGACCAAATCCTATTGGAATCCCCAGAAAAAAAAAAAAAAAAAAAAAAGGAGCTTTTCTGTGCCTCCACACTAAATGACATGAATATTGGGTTTGCTTTCAAATACAAGAGTCTCAGCATGTATCCAGACACAAGCAACACATGACTACACAGGTGATGTGTACATTTCTCCTTTTTCCACTCTCACCAAAAGGCTCATCAAAGCTGTGGAGATGTTTGATATTCCTGGTGAGAGGAGGTCAGTGCTCATCTCTTGGAGCTGAATCGTGTGAAGTGGAAGCTGAAAGGGCACGGGAGAGAATAGGTGCTATTTTTAGCACAGGGACATTCTTCAGTAGCCCAAACATCACTGGAAATCTGCAAGAAGACTCTGCTGGGGACATGATTCATGAAGTAATATGCAAAAGCGATGAGACCTGCAAATAGCAGGCTTCACTACAGTCATGTCATTGACACTTATTTGCATTTGGATTTTATCATACTCGTGTGCCAGTATTTCAGTTTTTCCCTTTGTCTTTTAGGGGGTAGCACAGGCAGTGACTTCTCTTGCAAGTTTTGCCCTTTGCAGTGTTTTCTAGTGACTATCTGACTGCCTTCGTTGTGGTTCTGTTCTTTTCAGAGTGCTATTGATTGTACACTGCACTTCATGGGAACCTGGTGCAAAGGGACAGCTCTGTGAGCCATCTTGGGCTCCAGCTATCTATTTTTATCAGCCTGAGGAATTGTTCCTTAGGAAAAGAGACCCTTACTTCCCAGGCTGTGTGTGGCTGACCTCGGTTAGTCCAAACACCTTTGGCCTCAGCTCAGCTTAAGTGATGTGACAGCCGAGTCAGCCCCTTTAATTCCAGTCTTTGTGAGGCTCATGTGATAATCATGCACTTGCTCTGTCAGGGGAGCCGGCAAAGAGTGATTCTGTCTGTACTTGCTCCCTGCAGCAGCAAACCTCTTTCTTGCCTTCACTCTTCCACCAGATTCCTTTCATTTTGTTGGTTCTATTCAGGAACAAAGAAGACTTTGTTGAATTGCTTTTGTGGTTTATTTCCCTGAGCCTTGGAAGATAGCAGACTTTTGCCACTGTTTTATCCAACCCTTTATCACATGCACAATACCCTGAATGCTTGAAGGAGGCTAGTGTGTGTTAGCCTAACTCTCTGTTTTTTTCTTCTTTTTTCAGATTGGAAGCCAGGGCTGACTTCTGGATGCCAAGTTAGGAATAATTGCTGGAGTAAAAACTCTGGGATGAGCCTGTCCCTGCAGTTGCCATAAAAGCTCCAGTCAGAGGAGCTCCAGTCGTCGGTAGATTTCATCTTGTTTTTCATGTTCTCTGGTCTTACTGGGTCCCACTGTCTACACAGATGTGTTTATTTACAGATAAAATGTAAGACGTAGAATACATCCTCATCAAACGATCTTTGGGCAGATGTTCAAAAAGGGGTAAAAATGCATTCACTGGCCACTACAGCTGCTAATACTTAGCAGCTTTTATCTGAGCCTGTAAAAGTGTTTTGACATGATAAACTGCTAGTCTTCACAGATGTGGAAAGGCAGTTACAGACGAGTTAGATGAGGGATTCTGGTTTATAGGCTTTACCTTAAAAGATTTCTCCAAATCTCAGGTCAAGTCAGTAGTGTAGAGATTTCTAAAAGGAGCAGCTGACTTTAATCCTTTGCCCTAACCACTGTCCCAGCTGCTTTTCACATGACCTGCCACTCTACCTATTCCCAACACAAAGCTCCAAACATGTTTCCTTAATTTCATGCATCAAAGCATCTTTTTTAAATGATGGAAAATGCAGCCATTACTCAAGGCTGCCCTTGAGTGATAGCTTTATCTGTTTTGTCTGTTGCCAGAAGGGCACAGAGTGGTCCTGGACAGTCTCTGGACAAGGTAATAACAGGGAGTTGCTTCATCCCCATGAGGGACAAGATCTATAAACTTTGTTTTTAATGGAACAAACTAACATCTCTGAAGGCATAGCAGGAGTCAAAATACACTGCTTCTGAGCTCTGTATGCAAAAGGTCAGGCAGTGTTTAATCCTGGAGGTGACCTCATGGACCTTGAGGGAATTTCATCAAGGATGTATTTAGTCTGTATTTTGCAAGAATCTGTACGAAATAAGCTTGGCATTTCAGAGCTAGAATTCACAAGCAGTACCAGTCCAGTCACCCAACATGCTTTGTAGCTGGGATTTCTGTGACTATTTCAAAAAAGGTCTCATGTTCAAAACTGAAACTTTCAGCCCTTACTTGAGCAGAAATTGCACAGAAACCAGTAGAAATACTGCTGAGAGCAGAGCGAAAGAAAAGCTGGAGGATCTGGTGCTGTGTTATTTGGCTCGTGCTGTAACACTTCAGCAAATTTGTTTCTATCAGGCAAAGTGAACAGTTTTGACAGCTTTTATTATATTGAATTACAATGACAAATAGAGACATTGATTTGTAGAACGTTTGAAAGCATGATAAACACGGTCCTAATGAGAAAGATTTCTTTTTTTTTTTTGACAGAACATCATTTTTTCTCATGCATAACCTAGGTGTACCAAAAAATAGAAACCAGAGACAAAATTCCTGAAATATTATTCTCTAAATCTCTAAGCTTTCACTTATTACTTTTTATTCCCAGGTTACAGTTACAAAAAGTGTAACAGTAATAAAAGAAAATAAAATTTTTAGTGCAAACATAGAGTACCCCAGTGTTCTCTTATGAACTAAAGCATAAATTTAAAGTCAAATATGCTTTTCAACATTAAAAATCTTATTGTTCAGAGGATAAATGATGCTCACAGTAAGGTAATTACTCTTATATCCCTTATGCAGTTATAGTCATCAGGTTGTTTAACTCCAGTTTTACCCACCATGGTGCTTTTTGAACTTTGAGACCTACAGTGAGTAACTGTAATATAGAAGAAAATTTACATCCACATGTTCAGAACAGTTATAGAATGCTCTTTGGAGAATGATTTGTTTGGAAAGCACCTAGCAAGTTATAGGTGCTGCCATAAATAGCAACAGAAGCAAGACAGTTTTGCTTACCCACCAGTAACACTGGCAAGCAAAGGCATTTTGCCACAGCTGTTAGGGTTTCAATCACTTCTAACAAGGTGTTTAGTCCATGATGTTGGCATTTGACATGAGCGTTGATTTTGCTGAAAACAGTGTAGTGTTTCTGTCTGTTGTATTTCTAAACTTGCATCTATCTCTGTCTAATCTTAATACCTTCTTTAAATCTGAAGAGTCGCACTAAGGCTGTGCCAGTTCGTTGTAATGCCAGTTTCCACACACAGACCCGTGTTTTTAATCGCCTACTTTGCTTTTGATATGGCATTCAGCTGGAGCCAGGGAGTTGCTGCAGTTCACACAAGCATGCTCGCTGTCCGAGCCCTCCCCACGGGTGCACATGCCTGTGCATGCCCTTCACACATGCGTGTGCGAGCGCACCTGCTCCTTTGGCACTGAGAATCTTGCTTTTTTCTAATTTTCTGGGGAATTTTCAGGAGACAGCTCTGCTGCGTCTCCACCGGCTGAGCCTTTTTGCCTACTTCTTACTTACTTTCCACTTGCCCATTTTTCTCTGTCCTCCCTGCACGCCTGCCTCAAACACTATTGCAGCCTGCTGAGATCAAGCCCATGAGCTGCCCAGGGCAGGGACACTTCTAGTGCATCCTGACAGCATCACCTGTTCTCTGCAAGCGCATCAGCTCGGGAACTCACTCTGTGTGCATGGATGCAGTGGAGTGCAGGACCAGATGAAAGGGAGCTGCCAAGAAAGCCACAGGAGCAGAATGCATATGGAATTGAAACAAGATATGACAAATATATATTCCTGGTTTAGGTGGGTGCACAAGAAACAGCTGCCACTGGGGCAGCCTCAGCTCATCCAAACCGTGCTGAAAGGAGGCACAGCTAAAGGAATTTTTCATGTGTTGTCACATTCTCAAAGCTTGTTTTTCATAGCACAGAAATGCTTTTTATTGTCTTGGAAACCACCTCCTGCACATTTACAACTTTTAAATCAGCTTTGCTTGGATTCAGTGGAATTAGGGATGGGGAAACCATATTAGGTCCAATTATCATTTAAGCTACCAGAGAAGTATTGTTCTATATGTTAATTTGCCAAGTACTCTGTTCATTGTTTAAATAACTTAGTGTAATAACCGTGTTGTTATTGTCTGTGCCTCTTAATACATATTCATATGTTTATGTTTGGAAAAAGATTTTTTAAATTTCTTTTAGAGTTCAAAGACCTTCCTGACTTTTTTTTAACCCTTCCAACCACTCCTGCTCTTCATGAAGATCATGTTAACTTAATTTGGTAGATGAGGTATTGGAGGGAGGATGAATCGACACTGACTTGCTTATGCCCTATTTCCTTTTACCAGATTGCTTTTAGACTCCCTTTTGAATCAACTGATTCTCTTAAAAACAAAATCCAAGGGGATAGTTTGCTCCTGGAACCTCTCCAGAAGCACAGTGAGGAAGGAAATGCCAAGCTTGAGTCCTTGCACTCAACATAGACTGTCCCTAGTGGCTGCCCAGAGTGATGTTTGAGAGAGCACATGTTGTCCCATGAGCTCCAGCCCTTCGAGCAGCAGGACAGGTGGGAATCAGCCAGCATGACAGGCAGAGGTGGAGTTTATTTGGCTGAGATGGTATTATCCAAACACATCTGCTCCTGTGTCCTCACACAACCTCACAGCCCCAGGTCACTCGGGGACACCTTTCTTTCTCTCCTCCTGCCAGCTTTCTCCATCCAGGCACACCCTGGCAGCCACCTTACTCCAGGGACAGGGTTTCTGCAGAGCCGTGTGCTCTGGTATGGCATGGGGTGGCTCTGGGATGCCAAGGCTGCAGGCAGCACTCCTGGGTTCCCAGAGCAAGGAGGCTGCACCCTCCCTCTGCAGGAGGGTTTCTGCCCTGGCCATGCTCAGGCCGGTCCCCATGACAGACCAGAGATAGAGACATGTATGCCCAAAAGTACAGAATCTCCTCACCAGGGTGCTTGCCTGTTGTAGGAAAGAGACCTGAGGCCAGTGAAGGTGTTGGCCTGATGCCAGTAGACAACTGAGTGGAGATCTTTTACTACCAGGTGAGAAAGAAGCTGCACTGAAAGCAGAAAGCAATTGTCTAGAAGAACTGGCAGCTCTCATTGACATCATTGTGACACCTCCCTTCTCACCGCCGTGTTGTCACCCGTGCCCTGAGTGCCCCAGGCAGTGAAATCCTTCTCCAGCTCCTGCCTGAGCTGCAGGGTAGCAGCAGCAGAGGCACCAGCCTTGTGCAGGCTGACCCTGCAGCCTCGTTGAGGCACAGCTGTGGAGGAGCTGGGGACCAAGCCTACTTGCGCTTTTTTCATGCTTACTAAGTCTTAGGCTTTTGTATGCCAAATGCTGTATTTTGATAGTATAGGTGGTTTGCAACAGCACCGTGCTGTTGGGGCATTCAAGTCTGGTTGTATATGGGTCAAATCTCTCTACAGGGTGGTAGGTAGGCAGATCTCCTTATAGAAATGGTTAAAAAAAGAGGGGACACGCGTCAAAGAAGCAGATGAGTAGACAGGAAAGAAGAAAGTGGGAAAGCAGTATCTATGGTGTTGATTTGGAGATTTTTGGACATAGGAGTATACTTGGTAGCCCTGGGGCTACCTCCTTGATCTGGAGAAGGGCAGAAGTTCCTGATGACTGGAACAGAAGTGGGAAGAAGCCTCTGCATCCTGTGTGAGTGGTAGCGCTGCTGTAAAGGGACATTGCCTGTGAGGGGCATGTGGGGAGAGGTGAGGAAGATGGATACTGCCAGCGTGGGTTTATTGGTGACCTGGTGCAGGTTATGCAAGAGGCAGCAATGATCCAGCCTGTCTCCTGAAGTTTGTTGTCCTGAGGTCAACTAGCTGAACACATGCTCTGCTGAGAGGATGCAGGCAGTCAGTCCCATGCTTGTCTTAATATGGTGCCTGAGCCACTGTAGGAGGTAGTAGGCAAAGTTTGCCAGCTCTCATTGACATCATGATGAACCCTCCTCCCTCACCCCCATGTTGTCACCTGTGCCCTGAGTGCACCAGGCAGTGAAGCCTTGAACTGGTTGCCAGCAACTAGTGAGAACTGGTAGTGGTAGGACTCTCTGAGATGATGGCAAAAATCTTCTTACTTGCTATGGGTTTCTAGAGGGGGAATTGCTGATGGAAAGAGACTTGAATCTGGTTTAAAGTATCCAGAAGTAGGGGTAGTCCTAGGTGCACAGCACAAACTAGTCTTCCAGAAGAAAATTGTTTCTGGATCCAACATCTCGGAGCATGAAAAGACTACGTAGAAATCAGATGCTGCTGCATCTGATGTCAGTGCCATCCAGCTGGGGTAGCTGTCCTTACTTCGGCAACAGTCTTGTCCTTGAGGAACAAGTCTGCTCGTTTGACACAATGCCTCAAGCAAATGAACTTTTTTTTTTTTAGGAAGGTAGATCTATTGATATGTATGAAATAGCAGCAAGGGCTGTAGGGATTAGGACAAGGAACTTGTTCAGTAGTGGTGAAAAAAGTGGGAGAAGTGGTGACCGTGCTGCTGCCTGCATGTTGGACAATGGCTACCAGGAAGCTTAGGGCATGACCCACTTTTAATGTGCTTGCTAGTGATGTGGGGCAAACAAAGATCGAGTGTGGTGTGTGGATCAAACTGCAGCTGTGTATGGGTAGGTTCAGAGGCCCATGGGTATGTATGGGGCTGTTTGGTGCAAGTAATCCTGGCCAGTGAGATGTGGGCTCTCTGCATTATTTGTCCCAGATATTTGTGACAATGCAAAGGGAGATATTGAGAGAAGAATAACTCGCCTGTTATGTTGAGAGGGAATGGATTTGGACTTCCTATGTCACAGTATGTCTGTTAGACCCTACTGCAGCTCTAGCACTTGGATCTGTTTCTCATATTATACAGTACTTTCCTTTGGGGAATCCCTCTTGCTCTGTATGAGAAACATGAAGCACAAGCTATAACAGACTCTATTAAATTATCCAAGAGATGTTATGCTGGAGAGCATCCCTGGAAGTCATCTCCTCACTCTGAAGCAAGATCACACTTGGCTAGATAGTCCCTGGGAGGAATTCCTGTAACTCTTCCTCAACACCTCCAGTGATGCAGCGTCAGTTACAGAGGCTGCAATGCTTCATTCCTCTTGCACTCAATTTATTTTTTCCTCCTGACCTCGAAGTACATTTGCTGCTTACACTTTCTTGTCTGACCCTTGCTGCATATGGCAAAGCTTTCTTTTAGTAACAGCCTTTCCTTCATGCTGGTCAACTCTATGGAGGCTTCTTTCTCTCTATCAAGACTCTGCTTTCCCAAAGCCCTAAATCTTCGTCCTGTGCTCTGTTGGCCTCTCTCTGCACTGCTTTTCTGGTGTGAGTTTTATGTCCCTGTTGACCTTGTTGGCAATTTAGGTCTAACGTTCCATGTGTAACACAATCCTAGGAGTGAGGTGACTTGCTCCAAAGACCAGGACCCTGGCTGAATTCTAGCATGTGGTTCTCCTAAAGGATAATAGCTCTATGAGGATTTGGTGACCCCTCTGTAAGTCCTGGGGAGGAGAGTGCTGGCCAAGGCCTGGGGAGTTCTTCTATGGCATTTTGGCCTTCCCTGCCCCATCTGCTTTCTATTGTGCTTGAAAAGGAAATGAACTGAGCTAAATGATTTCAAAGTGACATTCCCCACACTGCACTCTAATTCCATAATAGCCAGCTCCATGCCGTTCCCAGCACTAAAATGTTTAAAATAACAGCCTTTGAAAAGAGCCAAGGCTTCAAAAGGGCCATACACCACCTCTGCTGGAGCAGTAAAATGGTGGCAGAATAATTTCCATATGCAGTGGATGGGTGTTTGGTTATTTGGGGGTCGAGCATAGTTTCTTCCTTTGCCAGGAATTTCTTTAAGCCAGGAGTCAAAATTACTTTTTTCCTTTGTAAACTCATTTTAAATGCTGCGTTGACTGATATATCAGCCGTGGTTTGTCTCCAGTTGACTGCTCAAGCTTGTTGGTGCACATTTTTGAATAGACAAAAGAAATTTTCTTTTTTTTTTTAAATATGGACTACTCTGTAACCCCATACAGACAGAGGTGTGAAATAATTTTTTAACTATCAGCCCTTTGATGTGATTAATTTCCCATGTGCAGTTCTGTAAATGCCTTTGTGGCAATGATAGCAGTGGCTTGGTTTAGTCTGACATCCATTAACTATATCTACAGTGTGATGTAACATCTGGGACAAGAAAGACAATGTTCAGCCAGCGGAGAGCAGGCAGCTACCAAAGATTTGTTGGCCAGTGGTGGTTTGTACAACACAGCTCAGGAACTGCTGGCTTAGAGACTTCAGCAATGCAAAACATTCAATCTCTAATGCTGTCTCTATTTGCTCCATGTGCACTTTATATTTTTGTTCAGATTTTTTAATTTCTTGAAATCTTCCTCTGAAACAGTTCTGCATTTTTGGCATAACATATCTACTAGCGTGGTTGACTTTGCCGTACAGTATTGAGTCCACTGCTGGAACTCATCAGGTTATTGTAAAGATTATTGTATGTATTCCATTAAATTAATATTTTATATGTATATCTTGCTGTACCTTTAAACAACACTTCCATTGGTCTTGACAGAGAGAACTCAGCTTTTTTCCTTAAAGTAGAAGATAACTTTCTACTTTAAGTTGAATAAAAATAAAAAGAATAAAAATAGCAAGTGATCTCTCCAGCAACGAGCAGTCAGAATTTATGTTCTCAGTCTGCATGGCTCTGAACATGTGATGATTCCATTCAGCTGAGCATCAAAAAGATCAAAAGGCTTTACTGAAGTGTAACTGTCACTTTGATCAGAATGCTCTATTGGAAACTTAATGAAAATTAGCGGCTGCTTTTGACAGTTGCGGTTCTTCCTATTTCCAGTTGTGGTGTTGATACTACGGGAAAATAAGCCGACCCTGTTGAGTCCAGACGTTGTGGTTGGGTTTTGGGTGAGACATTATATTAGGCTTTCCTTTTTTTTTTTTTTTTTTTTTTTTTTCCGTAAAAATAGTTGCCTTGGGTTTTGGCTCCATCCAGCCAATTTCTGAAGTTGGATTTTTTTTTTTCTTTTTATCCTGATCAGAAGTTTTCATTCATTCCAGATTTTCCAGCTTTCTCAATAATTCCTGAAATGGATGCTATTTCCTACTCTGGGTAAGAAAAATGATCTGATAGCTGAGGCCCTAGGCTGAAACTTGGAAAGTTTTGGTAGAATTGTGTGGAAAAAGCTGGCCATACTTTGTGGGAGATTTTAATGACTTGAAGTTTGGTTTTGCTGCAGTTCCATTGTACTTGACTTCAGAGAAATCAGTGTGGATGATAGAGAAGACTGTAGCAGGGAGGTAGTTCAGGAGGTTGCCTGCTGGGGTGATGCAGGTCATTCCATGGAAAGGTTTTTTGACTTCCTTTGCATTCTTTCCCTCAGGTGGTGACTGAATATGGCTTTGAAGGGATTTGTGCCCAATTAAATATAAACAGCTAGGGACTAATCAACCTGCTTTTCTCAGCTTGGTTCTGAAGTTATCTAGAAAACTCTTGGTTCAGTGTATTCTGCATTCTTTCTTGGACTAGCATTTTAGTTTCTCTGGAAGAAACAATTTTTGTTCATTTGCCGTCGTATTTACTTTTTAAATATCTCTAAAACTCAGTCTCAAATTTTAAGCTGAGGCATTGATTTCCTTAAGTCCTTTCTTGTACTTCATGGTCTAAATCTTAGAGCATTAGCATATTACGTATGATCAGATAGCAATCTCAACTTTTTAAAAGATAAAGACCTATGAGTTAGTCCCAGTGTGAGACCCTAAATAAGTGCCTGTGGATGAGGCACTCCAAGGGCTTTTGTCTCTCTCCCTAACCAGCTTCTACAAACACCAGATGTAGTCATAGTGAATTTGGAAGCCCAGCTCTGAACATTATAAGTTTAAAGTGTTTATTGCACACTAGATTTGAAGCCGAATAGTGACTAGACCACAGCTTCCCATTATTGTAATTGTGCTGCTCCAGACATGAGGACTATCTTCAGAGCGGACAGTGGGAACCAGGCAGAAGTGTCCTTACACACCTGCCCCCAGCTGTGGAAGTGATGGCAGCAGCACTCATCCTCAATTTCTGTTTTTTTCAGCAGAAGTCAGCTGGCAGTTTTGCTGGTGCTGGTTCTCTTGTGATGCAGAGAGCCCTCTGCCTGGCTCAGAGCCTAAGCCATCCCTGGCTTCTCTGCAAGGATTGTCCATGTTTTGATTTCTAGAAAGTGACTGTTTCCAACAGTGGTCGGTGCCAGCTTGCTCAGAAAAGTTAAGCAGGTGGTTAAAGATTAGCCTGTGGCCTGAAGGCTATGGCCTTCTGAAAGATTCTTGTTTAAAAGAATCTTTTAAACACAGACTGAAAAAAAAAACAAACAACTGACCAGAGGAGTTTTGAGTTCTCTTCAGTAAAAGAAGCAGTGGACAGCGGGATGAAGTGTTTCTTCAGTGACACCTCACATCTCTTGCAATGAATATGTCTAAATTCTTGTCTCCTGAACCCTGGAGACGAGTCAATCATCTGAACAGAGTTTCTTTGCCCACAGGTCCAAGACCTTTGCATTCAGTGCGCTGGGCAGACAGTTCGTCTCCACTTTCCTCGGGAGCGTGTTGCCAGAGCTTGCCTGGCTGCTCCTGACAGCCAGCATTTCCCAGTGCAAAGCAGGCTGCTGCCTCCTCCCTGTGTCTATCAGCCACCTGGAAAGCCCAGCAGACAGCTTGGACCCTGCCATTCCCAAGCTGCATGCACTAGACCATGTGCAACGTGGGCCATTATCTCAGCTTTTGCTAAACAAAAGAGAATACAGATGTTCTTGCATTTAGCCTGAGACTCCATCCTGGTGAGGATGCGCAACCGCCTGGTCTGCACAGCACTGGGGATGAGCCATGAAGTTTTTCTCCTAATTCCTAGGTTGCTTTATGCCCTGAAGCTTGAAAGTGTAGAGCTTTCCAAAGAACTTGGCTTTGTAAAATGCTTGTAATTCTGGGTATTTTTATTACCCATGTGGAGGCTTCCACTAGTGTAACTTCATGGATTCTAGCAGAATTATTATTGACTTCTATCCATATGCGAAGAGGGTCATATTCCAGGATTTTTTTATCTTGGGGCCATTATATTTTCAGTTGGAAGCATCAGCATTTTGTCTACAGCCATTTCCAAAAATTTCTAAATTATTCTGATTTTTGAGTTCCATCAATTTATTTCATTGATGTTTTGATTTCTTGGCCTGTTTTAGAAAATGGAAGTTGAAATAACAGGATTCCCTCCAGATTGGAAATTCTGCTTTTTGAGCAGGTCTTATGCAGTGTGGGATCCTTCCATTGCCTGATTTTAACATATATACATGTGTGTATATATACATCTCTCTGTAAGGAGCAACTTGGGACCCTGAAAAAAAGTTCATTACAGTTGAGTGTTTCTTGTAACAGTTTGGCAATTTACCAATAATCAGAGAAATGTCCAATTTTAATCCAGCCGGAATTGTATAGTAACTTCATGGATAAGCTTCATATTGACCAGCTTTTAAAAATATCTTGTAAGGAGTACAATAAATACTTGAGAACAGAAAACTTGTGTATTTACAAGCTAAACCCAGCTTGCTGTGAAGAAAGCAAGACAAGTAAACCCATGATACCCAGGTCAGTCTCATGTCCTTGAGATTTTTGTGTGTGGGAATTTGGCACAAGCAGATCTGCTATGGCAAAATTATAATGTTTTGAGCATGGTGAGCATCCCTTTTAAGCTTCCCCAGGCAGCTGTCTCACACTCCTCTCTTCTCCGTGCATTCCTCCTCTTCATCTCGTGTATTTGGAGCTGTTGCTCTGTTGACCTTTGCATTTCCCAAACCACCTTCTCTGCCTTGGAAACCTTTCTTTAAACAAAGACCTCCCTACCTATCTTTAAACAGTTAGTTCAAACCTTTTGTTTCACATTCTAATTTCTCCTCTTCCCTCTCTTTCTCTATCACCAGACTTTTCAGGACTGTGGCACTTGATTTCGGGAGGAACCCTTGGAGGGAGACAGGAAGAGCAGGAGGGCATCTCTATGGCTAGGAATACACAGGGGAAAGTAATCTAACTTTGTCTCTCTCCCTCCATCAAATACCAGAAGCTTTCTGTTTCTGGATGGAGGCAAAATTAAATTTTCTCTTGGTTGCATGATAGCTTAAGTGTTCCTGTTCCCTGGGGGTCAGTGGGGACAACGGGTGTTGAGCGCCTCTGAAAATCCTTCTTTCTTAGTAAGGTCTGCCTGGAAAGGCTGGGCTAGGTCAGACTTGGCCCCACATAGCTACAGCTCAAGTCCGAATTGGGCCTGGACGCACCTGACATATGCCAACCCAATGGCTCAGCTAGTCTTTTGCTATTTTTGTCTTTTCTTTAGGGAGACAGCTTGACTGCTTAACACAGCACTTAATTCTAAGGTCACGATCTGCATGTCTTCGGGTCATAGGGGAATTTTGGCTTGCCAAGTGTTAAACCTTCTGTGTTTATAAGCATTAAACCTTAATGTGGTTACTGCTTGCTGCTCTATGTGTTTTGTTTCAGTCTTGTGAAGACTATGACATATAGCTTAAGGGCACTGCAGACAGTAACTAAAGCTTTGTTTAAGACATCACAGCTAAAAATGTTTCATGCTACTAACACATTATGGTAATGTGGGACACTTTATGCTGTATAAATAGAAAACTAGCATATTATGAGAATGAGAAATTTTATATTTTCTTGCAAAGGGAAATATTTACTTTTTTTTTTTACAATATTGATTTGTATATAATTAAAAAACCACCATATTTTGTCAGCTTTTGTGTGAATTAGGGAATGGAATCTTAAATTTATTTTAAAAATAGAAACCACATGATGCAATGATTTCTATAGCATGTGGGAGTTCTGACCTCTTTAGTCACTTACAAAGCACAGCATGGCTGAGTAGGAATGTCTGGTTGGCTTTTTCAGTCGCTGCAGCATTGACAGCCCGCAGGTGAATCACATGTGAGGAGGACCCCTTCTCTTCAGTCTTCCCACCTTCTTATTTCTCTGATAGCTTTGGATCAGCACAAAATTCTTGTCCCACTGAGCATCTGCTGACCTCAGTGACCTGCTGAAGTCAATCAGCCTCTGCTGACCTCAGTGATTTCCCTAAGAACTATTGTGTATATGGAGGCTTTCCTGTCCTTAAGACCTATATTTTAAGGGCCTATCCCAAAACTCACTGGGTCGATGGAAAGCCTTTAACTGACCTAGATAGGCTTTAAATTGAGTCTTATTGGAGAATTTGCTAGTGGAGTACAACAGGGATTTTGTGTCCTGGCATGTTTTAAGCAGAAGTGCCTTTCTGCTTCTGGACAAAGAGCGTAAAGCTGTATTTGTATGGGACAGGGCATTGGTTCCTGATGTGGCTCCAGGAAAGTACTTATATGTAAAAGACTGACAACTGTTCTGCATGCATTGAGAATTATTTAAAAAGCCACTTGGCAGCTTTTTAATCTAGCTAAAAAATGTGTGCAAATCTTATTTCAAGGTAAGCGGAAAAAAACCCAAATACTGAGCTATTGAATTTAATCTCTGTCCAGAGCATTCTAATAAATAAAGGAAGAAAATACAAAGAACCAAGCAAACATACTAGGTCTTGTAAGTTTATGTTTGCAGGGACTCCAACCAGTGCCTGGTCACATACTATAAATTTGCAGGTGGTACTTCTATTTGGTTTCATTTAGTTGTCCAGATCTACCTCTTCTCTAGGTGGAAGGTATGTGGAGGTGTTACTTTACTTAGACATATGAGGGGGCCTTACACATACACTTGGATGAGGTCTCACTGTAAAAGGCAGTGATTATTTTGCCTTGTATGTATTGGTTAAGGGACAAGACCTATATAACAAACTACTTTGCCATTTCGTTGTTATGGAGCAATTGCTGGCATGGTACAAAGTGTTATTTTAGGAAGCCAAATTCTGATCTCATTTGTAATATGCAACCTTTATAGAATATAAGAGACTCAGATGGATGTAAATGAGAGCAGGACTTTACTTCATTCCTTAGAAATTTAAAACAAAGTATAATCATAGGAAAACAGGGGTGAAAGAATCCTTGACAAATCTTCAGTCATCAGTGTGGACTAAAGGTAGGACCAATTACGTCCGTATCATTCCTGTCAGCTGTTCATTTAAATTGAACTAGAAGATAATCCAGTATGGAAAATGCCACACCTTCCCTGGATGACATATTGCAGTGCTTCACAGTTAGGTTTTTCTTATGTCAAACTCAGATCTTCCTTGTTGCAATCTTAATCCAATTCCTTTTTGTCCTAGCTACCATACAGTATTGGACTACTAACCTTATTTTTATTTTGCTAGGAATATTTTCCTGTGTTTTCTACCTGGAGGTGTTCACAGATGTTTTTCAACAGAACAGCTGTAATTTAATTAAGATGCTATGGGGCAACAAGAATAGAAACTGTTACATCTACTAACAACAGTCATATCTCTGCTTATCTGCGTAATAGAGAAGCAATTTAATTAAATGCCTCTGCTGAGTCAAGAGGGTTTGCAGTCTGAGTTTGCCATTCCTGTTAATGAAGGCAAATTTCTTTATGTTGTGGGATTCTAGCAATTCACGTAACCATTTTCCAAAAATGGCTGTTGTCAGCAGGATGAAAGTAACATTTAATCATTTGTGCTGGGTTGTGACAAGGATTTCTGTTTCTGAAGAGATAGCAACTGAAAAACAGGAGTATGTGCAGTTACAGACCGTGGTGGGCGGGTGTAGTGTTGATGAATGTGAAGAGGACAGAAGATCTTTTAAGAGACCAGCCAGCCAACAGAGAGAAGGGGATTGTTCAAGGTAGGGCACCATGGTCTTGGCAAAGGAGATGAAAACTTTGTCCCTGTAAAGGGAAACTTTCTAAAAATACCTCACTGTTGGCTGTGCTCCACTGACATTAGTGGGGCTGGAAGACAAAGGAATAGCCTAAAGGATTAAAAGCATGAGCAGGAGTTCTCTGCTGTGCCATACTGGTGGAGCTGGAGAAGCTCCCGCAGCAGTGGGAAATCCTTAGCAAATATTCCTAGTGTAGATAGGGCCCCATGGAGCCGTTAGGAGTTAAATCTGCAGGAAATAAAAAGGGGGGGAGGGAGTGTGAGAGATGCAGTACAGACCGTTCCTAATAGGAGTAAAACTGCACATAGCCCAGAATACAATATATGGAATATAATTTAAAAAGATGTTTTGAATGAACAATAACCTTTAAATTCTTTAGTGTGTGTTCTCTGAGCTGTATAATGTTCTGATTGTTAAGGCAATTAGCTTTTAAAAATAGTTATTTTTTTAGATTTTAATTACATGCTGCATTTTGCCTTTGTTATTAGATGGGGTCAGTAAGGTTACTGAAGTAATTATTGCGCTCTGCTTGGCACTGGTCAAAGCATAACTGGAGTAACTGCATTCAATTCTGTATGAAAAAATGTGGGCAAATTGAAGAATTTAGAGGAGTGGAAGAAAGATGGTAGGAAGTTTGGCATTCAGATCTAAGAGGAAAGGTTAAGATAACTTGGCACCTTTAGCCTAAAGGCAAAAGGAGAGTGTGGGGAACATAATAACAGGAGACATAAAGGAATGTTATAAAGAGGACAAGGATCAATTATTCTCATTAGTCAACAAGGATGGGACAAATAATAATTGGCTGAAGCAGAAGGGAAGTTTTAGGTTAAATATTAGGCAAAACTGTAGAAGAACTGTTCAGCAGTTGGACAAGCTGCCAAGAGCCGTTGGACAGTCACTGTCGTTGGAGTTATTCAAGGCCAGACAACCATCTACAGGAACAGTTATAGAATAATTAAATCAATCCTGCCACAGGCAGAGGGGTGGACAAGGGGTCCTTCTGGCCTCAATGACCAAGATTTTGTTATAGATCTACCTTTTCAGGATTCATGCTCACCCCATGTTTTGTAAACTATCAAATCTGCTTCAGCCTCTGCTAAAACCAAGTAGGAGAGCAATAGTTTAAAGCCGCGCTTCATAGGGTCAGAAAACATGTGAGACATAAAATCATCCCTTGATCTGTGGCCATGCATTTCTTTTCACAGCTTCTTAAAATCAGACTTCCTCTTCTCTGGGTGTCTCTGCTTTATCCTTTTGACAAGATGGGTTCTGGGACAATAAAGTAATAATCAAAACAGAGTAGAAAGGCTTATTCTTTGCTATTCACTATGGCAGCTTTTAGAAGCTGAAATCAAGTAGCCTCTGCATTTTATTGACAATATGATCCTCATCTTCCCTACTGCTTATATGGGAGAAACTGATCGTGCCAAGTGCAAACTCTGTCTTCCTTGTGTCAGCAGACCTCTTCCCATAGATTCTTTGAGATGCTGAAAAAAAGCAAACCAGGAATAACTCTACAAAAATTTACAATGGTTAACAGCTGGATTTGGCCCACAGATTGGCCTGGACAGACTCTGCTTCCAACTTCATGATGAATGTCAGGGGATGGCTCCAAAAATTGGTCACTGCCTTTGCAAGTGGAGCAGATAACTTTTATAGGTACATCACGCTGTTTTCAATACATTTGAGATTAGAATTTGGCTGCCTGATGGACAAAAATGAAGTGGCTTATGTGCACTCTGAGAGGCACTGTAGAGATGATATAAAGGGCAGTGAGCTAATTCATATTGCTAATAGTGGTCTTAAAGTGGTAATTACATATGCAATTATAAACCATATGCGCAGGCTGTTTATTTTTCCCCTCTAGTGCTAATGAAAAACAAAATAGTCAGTGTTTTGTGAGATCACAAATGCAACGCAAGCAATCATTCAACTGACAAACTGGATGGCAGAGGCACAGTACAACACTGCTTGGGTTAAAAAAAAAAAAAAAAAAAAAAAAAAAAGAGTGCTAGTGGCAAAGATTTTAAAATCCCCAGAATGATGTCAAAGTCATACAAAATCCCTATATTTGCTAAGCCTGAAAACACTGAGCAGCCCCTAGTGTCTGGAATGCCCTGACCAGCCATGCTCTGTCCACTTCTAGCCAGTAACATTCTCGTGGAGATACAGGGTATGTCTGCCGTGGAGATGACCTCTCTTTACTGAATCAAGAGACTAGAAAGTGGTCACAGAGCAAGAGGAGCCATTGCAATGTGAACCATGACCCCCCGCACAAACTAAAGAGCCCCATGACTATGAACTTGAGATGCCTTTATTAAGCTCCATCCGTCTTTTTCTCTCCTCACTACTTTTTCTCTTGACATAAAACAAAAGGTGCTGGGATGCTTTGAGGGGGGTGCTGTTGGAGGGCTCCCTGTGACTTGGGAGCTCTGGGAAGGCTGAGCTGCAAAGCGTCCCCTCTGCAGTGGGTCTTTGTGCTAGCTGGTTACTTCCAGCCAGGGGCAGGAAGAGCTGTTGAGCGCCCACCTTGCTCCCCATCATGGCCCTTGTACACCCAGGGGCTCCGTGAGGAACCATGATGGTCTCATCTCCAAGCTTCACTTCTCCCTCACTCTGACGATGCTCAGATCATCTTCTACAAAATATGGGAAGAAAGAGGGGAGATATTTCCCACAGGCCTGTTTTTCTGCTCTTGTGGAGTCAAAAGAAATAATTTCATAGTGTCGATTCTGTATTTCTTTTCTAAAAGCAGATTGTACTTGTGGTGAATAATATTTAACATCCATTAAAATCAAACAAACAATGATCTTTGAATTTAGTTATTCTTGGCAAATATTATTGATATATATATGTCTAATTGGTCATGCATCTAAGCCAGGGGTGAATGAACTTTTTCTTCTGTAATGTCTATTAATGAGTCTACGTGCAAAACTTGATCCAATGGGTTTTGGAACTATAAACCCTTCCTTTCTTGGCTTAGTTCTTCAAGCTCTGCTAACTCTTTTTTTTTTTTTTTTTTTTTTTTGCCAGTGCCTCATCCTGGACTAATTCACATGTGAATGTGAGGGGGAAGAGTACCTTCACCACCCCTTCAGTGCTGAACCAAAGCAGTCTGGAGGGCCAAGAGGCCAGACATTTCTGCCGACAAAAGTGGCTGATGTATAAGCGTGGAGGGCTATGCAGTCTTAGCAACACTGGTACTTAATAACTCAAAGCTGCTTGGTGTGGCTGTGGTTTTTCTGCTTGTGGATTTCCTTGCCTGCTAGCACCACTTTGTAACCTCGGGCACCCTCGAGACCAAACCCCCTCGCTTTTAGGTCACTGGGGAACTTGTGACATAACAGCATTAAGATTCTGCCCGCTCTGGCTTTTTCTGGGATGGGGGTCTTTTGAACAAGATTCCTGCCAGAAAGTTGACAGAGTAGAAGGAGAAAATCCAGCATGACTTTGGGGTAGTGCAAACGAGTCATAGGAAACTCACCCTAGAGATATCTCCAGAGACTAGTCAAGACAAAAGTTACAGCACAAGCATTTGGAAGGGGGCCACTGCAAACAATTTGTCCTCATTCCAGTTGAGCAACTGTAAGCAGGGACATTTTCAACACAGGCCATTTAGGGACAGAAGGAAAGATTGGATGGCACTAAAAGAAACTACACAAATACATGGTGATAGGATGACTCGGCCACCCGCCACACATACTGTGCTGCTTCATTGTTCTTTCTCCTATCATCCCGACATCTGAAAAGGTCCCACCCCAGCACAGCAGCATGGCACAGCAGAGACTGGCATAAATTAACTCCAGGTGACAAAATCACCTTCCACGGCTGGCCTCCGGAGGGAGGAAGGGCAGGGGTTGTATGTGTGGCAGGAGATGAGGACAATGGGATAAAAAAGGATTTTGCTTGTCAAAGTGAGCCATATAGCAAACACACCAAGAAAACGTGCTTTCCTCTGCTGTGGCATATTTTACTCTGGGAGTTTTGGGTTTAAAAGGCTGCAGTCATCCTGACCTTTGAGGAAATGCTTGGATATGGTTATGCCAATTTCTCTAATCCCTCTCTTCCCCCTAAATTACAAACTGTTCTTGCTCTGCTGTTTTCCCCCGCATGCCAAAGGCACCATACCTTTCTGTGGAAAGTTTCTGCCACCCTCTCTCATTTGTATTCATGCTGCATAAATAAGAACAAGACCTCCCTCCATCACCTTGGCATGGGGTGGGGAGCTGGATGGGAGGATGGTGCATGATAGAAATGTTATGTAAGCAAGATCTGAATGTCTGTATCCACAGCTCTAGACAGCCGTTATCCATAGATATTTTAAAATTGCTTTCCACCCCCTACCCTTCTGAGCACCACATCACAATACAGTTTCATTCAGTGGAGAGCTGGCATTCGGGGGCTGAATGGCTTAGCTGGCCTGTTTTGGGATGGGGCTCCTTTCATCTGTAGGTCACTGCTTTGAATTCTGCCCACATTGTTGGCAACCATGAGCCCTTCTCTTCTGATGGCAGCACAGCAGTATATGCGAAATTGCTAGGAAGTCTCCGATCCTAGACACCATGTCTAGATCATAAAAGCTACCGTAACAATTGAGTCTAAATGGCAGCCTTCTTGGCAGCTGAGGCAGAGGCCAAGCAATAAAAGGGCTATGGAGAATGGACTACTGTCTAGCATCTATAAGCTAATAGGGAGGAACACTGGTGAGGGAGTGTGAGAAAGTATGCACAGACCATAAAGGCTCTTTTGGGTGAAGAAAGAGGATTTCAGTCTCGTTGGTTGAAAGGCCAACACCTTTCAGTAGTAGAAGAATCATTTACAAATGTGAGAACAAAACCATTGTTAGTCCTCGTGCCTTTAACAATGCTGCTTCCTGTTGGCATCTTCTGCTTACTAATAACACAGTCCCACGATTTGTATCTTCACAGTGCTGCACGAGCACTAACTAATTAATCCTTTCTTAACCTTCTGAGGCAAGTAGTTTTTTATTTTTAGTGGTCTGTAATGGAGATATCTTCCTTAAAACTGTTGCAGATATGTTTATAAAGGCTGTACAATACTGGCTACTCCACCCATGCTGACCCTTGGATTTCTCCATTTGATACAGCTATTGTAGTTCAGGTAGGCTACACCAAGTTATATGTTTTGCTGTACTGAGAACTTAATTAAAATAGATGAGAACTAATTATTGGAAAAAAAAATCCTCAGAGCAGGGCAGGGTTTCAGTATAATGATGTGAAACAAACAAACAGCCCCTCCTTTCTGCCCCCCAAACAAATCAACTCCCCTTCACGGAAATAATCTCTGGCTGTCTGACCTTATTTATTCAGATGCTGACATGAATCATCATCCGAGCAAGTATTCCCTCCTACACCTGCAGTACTTAGGGTTACAGTTCTCCTTGGTTTTCTGCAGCAATAAGAGCTCAGTGTTACTTGGAGCTGTCTCCATCTGGCAGGCCATGAAGTCCACAAAAGCACAGAGGTCTTTCTGTAAAAATGGAGACAGCCCAGATTGCTTTCTCTTTACACAACATCTCCAGAGGACTCCAGACTTCCCTCTTTTGCAGTTATAGTCAAGTGTGCAGTCTCCTTCCCTCCTATCTTCTTTTTGTGTGATGACCTCTTCTTGGGGTAAAGAACTGCGTGGGTGAGTTTGGGGGGAGGGGTTGTTCTTCTTGGGAAAGCCAAATTGCAGGATGCAGCACATCTTGAGCTTGGCAGCCTTTCACGCTTCCCCAAGAGGCAGCTGAAGGGCCCAAGCAGGGGTAAGACGTTATCAGCTCACTTCTAGCATGCCAGAGCATATCCTTACACACAGATAGTGACACACTGTGTGCACCACAGTTGACCTTCACCGACCAAAGGAGTTCCTTCAGTGGTGGCTAAGGGAATACCTCATGCCATCTGTACACTGTTAAAAGGCCGAGTACTTAACAAACAAGTAGCTCTGCAGTGTTAGCCATAAAGCATGTACAAAAGCGAAGGCAGAAGTTAAACATTATGTTATCTGCCAGTCATTCATTGTTTGGAGGGAGTATCCCAAGAGCATGGCTGAGCACTGGTGTTGTAAAGATCTATACATTGCTCTTGGAATGGGGTCATTTGTCACCATCTGGGATTATACCACTAGCAGTATATGAGCACATTCAGAGTATTATGCAGCTCCAGGTTTCAGCCATATGGAAAAAGTGTAATATAGTGAGAAATTCAATCCTTTAATAGAATCCAGAGCATCCTTCAGAATGTTTTCCTTATTTTTTTTTTCTTTGCAGTGCAGGCTTAATAACCACTGATGTAGCATTTAAATTGGAAGAGATGCGACATCTAGATAAGCTGAGAGATCTGCTGATACCAACTACCTTCTGATAGGAAAATCCCTTGCTATTTCAGTGGAAAAACCCACCAGGTTTACTAGAGTCAGAGGAAGGCTATGGCACAGCTGTGGCATGCATTAACCTCCTTTGACTTTTGTCTCTATAGAGACTCAGAAGGGCTCCTTTTTTCCTAAAAGAAATATTCTCAAGTAATTTTCACTCCAGAAATTGTCTTTGCACTTGCCTCTTTCACACATTGCTCACACAAAATGCTAGAAGCATAAAAGAGTTGTGACTTGCAGCATGATGCTGATGGTGCACAAGAAAACAGCAGTCCTTGTCTCCTCCCCTATCATCTACCCTTCTTTACCGACTACATTTGTGGTACAGTAGCCATGCTGATATGACCTCGCTGCTTGTAGGAGACTAAGTTGGTCTGTGCAAATCCATCAGCGACTGTAAGACACTAAAATGGTTATACTGATGAGCTCAGAAGCCAAAATTGCTTTTCCATAGTCTTGCCTGGTGGTAGCAGGCCAGCTTCCCCAGAGCTGGATAGAGTATGTGAAACTGGATGCTATGTTATTAAGGATTTGGAGTGATGGTGAAACTGGGAGGAGTTCCTGTAAGAAATTAGCTCCCTTGATTGAGAAGCAATGATGTCTGGACCAGACTCTGCTGCTGGCTGAGCACTGACAGGAGTGTCTGAAAGAATCTGATGTAATTCCGAGCTTGACATCTCCAAAAAAGGCTGTTCCTGAGATGTACCTGGCATGGCATTGTAGCCTAATGCCAGAGAAATGCAAATGTTCCCTGAAAGAAATGGTGGGATTTCCTGAGGCCAGGAGCAAATAATATATGTTACTGTCTGGGAAAGATACAAATAGCTACAGCTCTGTGCAAAAGCCTATATTATGGCTAAATCTGGCTTAAGTGCTACATAGTTCTGTAGGCTGTTAACAGATGTTGCCAGTGCAACTTGTTATGACAAGCTGCATTGTATTTCTGAACCCAGCAACGTTACTGGCACCACCTCCTCCACCTCCCAGTGAATGGGTGTTACCTTTGGTTGAGAGAGGTTCACAGCCCTTCCCAAACAATTACCCTTGAAGCTACATATGAGGAACCAATGAAGCTCTGAGCTAAGTTCAATGAGTGTGACACATAGTCCTCTGCTAGCCAGGTCTTCCTTGTCTCTGTACAGGTCCATAGATATGATCAGGAAATTTTAAGAGTTACATTTGTAGAGCCAGACCAGGTGAGGAGATGACAGTGTGGGGAGAGTACAGATTGGAAGAAAATGAGGAAAGAAGGCTGGACAGAGGCAGAGAAGTTCTGCAAAACATCCAGCAACAAAAGTAGTCTGTGGCAGACCCATGCCTACATCTATGTTCTAAATTAGACAAAAGAGGGATTTATACCCAGGTGGGTAGCCAAATTGCAATGCTATTAAAATGGGTTGGGTAGATCCCTTTCAGTCTCATTTTTTTTTGTAGAAAAGTTTAAACTCATCTCAATGGGTTCCAGGAAAATTTTATAGAAAACTTTTTTTTTTTTTTTTTTTTTTTAGAAATCAATCCAGTTACAGCTGTCTTAGCCAGGTTATGAACACCCTCCAAGTAAACTCTTTGGGAGACTGTATGAATGGTGTGGCACATGATATCTCAGCAAACCAGGCTAGTGAAGGATGAGCTTTTCACACAGTGAAACAGACAAATCAACAGCAGTAGGAAATGCAAGACAGTAGGAAAGTCTGTGGGAAAAAAAAACTCTTAGAATTTTCTAAGTCAGAGAGAAAAAAGCCCTGTATCGTGTTGCTTAGTTACTTCTCTTTCCTACTGACACAAAAGAGAAGACAATGCAGAAGATCACCTTGAAGAAGATTCCCACTTCATGGGCCCTTTCTGGTGAGTAGCCAGAAATTCCTTCTAGTGGGACTGGGCGCAGCACATGACAGCCACCATTGACCCATCTTTCTTGGCTTGTGTGAGTCAAAGCAAAATGTAATTGTGATGTAGCCCTTCTTCATCTCTTGATTACAGAACAATAACCCTGAAAAGATAAACGAAGTGATAAAATAAACAAATCCTCTCATGCTTTTATAATGTAACTGATTCTTTTCTCCCAAGCACAGCCCGCTCAGTGGCAAGAGGGGAAGCCATAGTATGTATGTCAAAACCAACAGTCTACTGAGCCTGGAGAGCGAGAGGAAACAGACATGTCAATCACTTTGCAGAAACCAGGTCCTTAGTCTCTCTGCGTGTTTGATATGCTAAAAATAACTGCGTGACATGGTTTGTGATCAGGAGCCATGCTAATCATGGCTGGTCAAAGCTGGCAAGGAATGGCTTGAACCATTACTGCCAAGAGGATAGGTAGACCACAGCTGGGTTATTCCAAAAAGCAAATAACCCTGAGGGTCTGATATGCAAAAGTGCTGAGGTAAATGGGAGTTGTGGTTGCTCAACAGTTCCACAGATCAGGCTGCTCTGTGCTCATTAGCCATGCTGCTGCTAACTCCTATAAACCATGCAGTTTCTTTTCATGCAGATAACTTATGGTGCAGGAGTATCCCAGCACTTGGGCTCTGCTGATATCCTGCCACATCCCAGCTGAATTTCAGCCCTACTCCTGGCTCAGAAACTGCCCCAGCTGCTCTGAGAGTAGGATCTTAAAAGCCAGTTTCTGCACTGCAGCGGGGGCAGAAGGCCCTCCACCTTGGCAAATCCCATAGGCTCTCACAGAATGAAAGCCCCTGAAATACTTTCACAGCATTGCTATTCATTTTTGGTAGCCTAACATCTGTGGATGCCTAATTTTACTAATCCCGCCTGTGACTAGCTCAGGCAGGCTGGCTGGTGTAGTCTTAGAAAGATGGAGCTAACATGTGCAAGATCAGGAAAAAAGCCAAACCCTCAACACACCAATGAAATAAAATGAGCAGGCTTCTGGGACTTGGACATGTCGTGTCTGCCATCTAGTTACTAGTCAGGGCTTGTTCCATGTAGAAAATGAAGAGTAAATAATCCAGTACCACATAAAAGGGGAATAAATTTACTGGGATTTTGACAAATGAGAAAAAGACTTTCAATAGTATTTTAATTCAGGTGTGTGGAAAATAATATGATTAATAATTAAAATAAAAATGTGAATTCCTGAACTTATTTTATTTGGCTGTAAAAATAGTTGTATATGCTAAACTAATAGGCAGGAATACAAGTGATGAAGTGTTACTGCAGTAATGGAGTTGAAAGCTCTGGGTCCCACTCTCAAATACAATGAGGTTGCTAGCATGAGGTCTTCTTGGCGTGAGACGTGATCTAGTAAAAGTTTGACCAGTGAAGTGGAAGCCAGGACATCATAAATTCTGTGCTGTTTTGTTCTGTGATTGATTGGGTAAGGCACAATTTGGCACAAAGAACCACTTTCAGTCTCAGTTTACCCATCTGTAAATGGAGACATATATCACAGTGATGTTATCAAACTTAATTATTGTAACGTATTTAAAGCTTCTCAGGTGTAAGGTCTTAGAGAAAAATGCAAAGTTTATTATTCCTAAAGTACTGTATGAGATTTTCAGTATTTGTAATCTTGTATTTCATCTGCAACTTTAGCTGTGAATAATGTTTTGCCTTTATACACACACACATGTTCTAGCTGAAACTTTCTCTCTGCTTTCTAACAAAGCTTTCTGTAGTGTGGTTTGGCATTCCAAAATAAGGCTGTAGTTTAAAGTCAGTTTTAAGTTGATTTAGTTTAAATCTTTAATTTAGTTATTTGTTCTGAACCATGTAAGGTGATGATTTGCAGATAGTTATAAAACTGCTTAAAGATATACTGCTTAAAGATATAATGCTGGCAAACAGCTTATTCATGATGTAAAAGACCCCTTAATTTTACAAGCCAGCATTTGTTACAATGAATGCTAAATTTTTGCAGAGGATCTGTTCATTTTAATTATGGCTTTTTGAATATTAAAGAAGATGTCCACACCTATGGAAGTACCAGTGTTTGCTATGTATAAAGGGAAGAAGGAACTAAGGGTCTTCTGCTGAACATGATACTGGTTTTGAAATACTGTGGCTGTCTCAATAGAACAAGATAGTCGGTTCGTGTGGAAAGATATAAAAAGGCTGTATGATCATACTTTTAGTCTCTCTGAGCTCAGAAGGCAGAAACACTCATTGCACAGGGTAGGACGTAGCTCTGTTGGCCTCAGAGTCTGGCTCAAAGATCAGTTTTCGGTTCCTGGTGTTAGACCAATGCTTCCTGACTTAGTCAGACAAGGTCCTGGATGCTCGCCTGTAGCCTTGCTGTGTGTTCTGCTGCTGCTCACAACATGATGCCCTTATGAGAGGCTGTGCAGTCCCCCTTGGACAGACGGTGACCTGTGGGAGTGCCCTGCAACAGAGGGCAAGAGCCTGGTGGGCAATGATGGGTACGGCAGGGCAGTGCACATGCTGAGTATTTCAGCCTGCTGTAGTGGAATGTGACCTGCCTAAGGAGTGGAGCTGCCACTGGACTGAGAGACTTGCGTGTTCACCAAAGGCTAAATGATGTATATGAGTAACCTGCAGTAACACACAGGAGAAAAACTTGTCTGAATGTCCTGCAGTGAGTACAGGGGATTAGGAGCCAATGCCAGAAGCAGTCAGTGCCCCTCTGCTGAAGGCAGCTGTGTTTGTCAGGGAGATAGGGCGAGTGTCAAAAAGACACCGTACCTGCAGGAGACTCACTGCAGCCCATGTGTCAGCTCCCTGGCCAGACAAACTGGCTCACAGCAGCCCTGTACCTTGTCCTGGGACTGACCAAGGTGAGCTGGCATCGCAGGAAAATCCAAGCACCCAATTTTCCCTGTGGTTTCCTTTGGGGTGACTCCATCTGGTTGTTTTTTCTCTGATCTCCACCTCCCCAGCTTTTTTCACTCCTGGCAGAGCTGCTGCAGGGTATGTGACAGGAGGGCTGCTGCGGTCCCTGCTAGGGCTGGGCTCTCGGCAAGCACAGCTGGTTGGGACTGTGAAGTGCTGGGGTCTAAACCCCAAGCCCTGAACCAAAGTTAATATATGGATGAAGCCTACAACCAGGCAGAGGATTCTCCAACAGCAGGAGAAAATTTCTTCTTGGTTTTCTGTCAAGGCCTGGGCAGCCTTGGGTGAAAACCAATTAGGGAACATCACCAGTTGCCTTGCCTTGAAAGTTAATATTATAAAAGCTGGCCCCACTTGCAGTGAGTGGGGTGCAGTTTTTTTGTGTTGTGGGTGTACTATGGAGGGTTTCCTGTTATTGGAAGGGTTCCATGGCAATCAGTTCCCAGCAGCAAGACAGGACTGAGAGCTGGACATGAGAGATGGCCTTATCCTTCATGCTGGGCCATGTAGTCAGCAAAAGAAGCTGCCCTTTCCTTAGATTGACAGGGCGAGGAGCAGGTGACACCTTCTTCCCTTCCACTGCTTGGAGAGGTTCTTTTTAGGCCTATTTCTTCCCTCACTAATTTTAGTCTTACGCAATTCAGTTACTTTAGTGAAGTTGCCCCCTGATTTATGTCAGTGAGAGTGAGCAGAGTACCATCCCTTGAGCCTTTTGCTGAAGTATGATGTTACACTATTTCTGGACATCATCATGTGCTTGTTGTGCAACAGATAAGAATAATGCTTGGTAAGTCATTAGTACTTCAGTTCAATTTGTGCTAAAATCATCAGCTACATCCCATTTAGTTTCTAAAGCCTCCTCATTATTGCTGCAAACATCAGACCCATGACCTGCTTTCCACTCTGTGAAAGAAGGATAAGTGAATTTAATGCAATCTCTGCATTACAAAAAGTCTGCTGCTGCTCCTTTGAAGTCAGGTGGTGTCTTATAGTTTACTTCAGTGAAGGTAGGATCGGGTCCAAATTTCAAACACTTAATTGTCCAGCAGAGGAGAGTCAGGCTTAAACAGCTTCACTTCTTTGGCAAATAGTGAATGGGACCTCATTATCTCCGTTAGGACGTGACTTTACAGACAATTACATGCTGAAAGTATGCCACTGATAGACTGGCTCTGTCCTGAACTGTGAAATTTGCTCAGAGAGTCAGAGATGGCTAACTTTCAAGGCGCTTCATTCATTCTCATATCATGAATGATTCTGTCCATGAATGGGACTACTGACCTTGATGATCTGCTATCAGTATTTCCATTGCTAGGTACAAGCTCACAGTGATACTGTGACTACTGAACATCATTCCTGCATTGCCTCCAGATGAAAAGTCATCCACAGTAGCATTTACCAGAATTTGTCTCCTTGTAAGATGTTATTGTGACCCTGTTCATTTGCAAAGAATTTGATGTCTCTTATGAAAATAATATACAGATTAAGAATCAAAGGACTTGTTCCACAAGTCTTATGTAGAAAATCTTGGTCTGACTTCCTCAATATATATGCGGTAAACAGTTTTGAAGGCAGAAACTACAAAATGCACTCGATTAACTTTATTTTTATTGCATATTTGCTATTGCAAATAGCACAGGGACAGAAATGGTTTGACCATGATGGATCTTTTTGCTCCTGCCACATATTCCCTGAACTCTAGTTTTTAGAGGAATTATGGGGCTAAAATCAGTAGTTCATGCGTGCTTCTCAAGAGTGTCTATGACGGGTGCTGCATAGAAAGCTTGTTGAGAGTACGTAAGAGACTTAATGATTTATGGATTTATTCTTACAAAACTTTTCTGAGCCAGATGAATACAGTTATTGCTGTTCTGCAGATGGGTAAATTGAAGGACTGAAAGCTTAAGTAGCACGCACAAGATCACCCAGCAAGTCTAGAGAAAATAAGCTGGAACCAGAACGTTTCATTTCTATTTTCATGTTCTGTAAGTGTTAGATCATCTTTCTCCCATGATTAGCTGCTATTCTGGCATGAACTCAGGACCATTATGATAGAGCTATTTTTCATACAATGGGATGAGACTGCCATGGCTGTAATTACAAGCATGTGTTCACTCTTTCATGGTATTGTGATTGTTATGTAAGGTGATGTGTAAAATTAATATTTTTTTTTTAAATTGGGAGTTTACATTACAAATCCTTTGGGATAGGGAAAATTTTTTTACTCTCTGTCCTTACAGCACTTATTAGCTTGGAGTCCTTGTTAATGACTGGACCTTGCAACTGGTATGCCAATGCAAGGCTAAAAATAGTTATGAGTTTATTTTTATTCAAAATAGAAGTTGTTTTAAACAAATGAGGAGGAAATCCCACCTTCAGGAATTTGCAGAGAAGACTCAAGTGCCTACTTCTGGCTGATCAAGTTTTTAACAGAATTCACAACTGATGGGACACATACTCTTAAACTTGAGCTTAGGAGTAGGGGCATCCTAAATGCATGCCCCACAATGTATGCTCTTAAATTTTGTAAATTTAATCCAACTCTCTTGGAGGGCAATGTGATGATTTCAGAAATGGATAAATGATGGCACATTTATAGCTTCTTTTCAAAGAAAAGAAAGGTAGCCAATCCTTATGACTAATAACTATTATTTAAAGTACAATCTGAGACTCTTCTTGTAAAATTTTAGCCAGGGTCTTGGCATGACTTAGTGCCCAAGAAAAGGATATCTATATTGGGAATCAGCTGCTCTTACACAATCTTTGTGATGATTTGGAACCACTTAAAAACAAGGAGCTGATGATATAATACATTCTTTGGATTTGGAGATGTTCCCCTTATTCCTGCTTTGAATTAAGAGGATATATTGGTGGTTTAGTTAAATGTCTCTTATTCAAAATTATATGTCTTTCTTTATTGTGCAATTGAAGCCAGATCTGCCTCTTACTGTAGAAAAAGTACAGGTGTGAAGAAGTTTCACATGTGAAGAGAATTTCTATTCTGGAGTGGACTTCAGATTGAGGTCTGTAGAGGAGCTGGCTGGTCACATAAGATCAACTCTTTTTTTTCTCCAATAGCTTAATGGTGTTACAAGTAGCTAAAAAAACATTAAATATTTCCCAGCTAGCACTTTTAGATGTGAACAGTTGTACTTGCCTCAGGGCTGTTATTTAGCTACCGAAACCAGGAGGTGGCCTGTGTGATCAGAAAGCAGGGGTGAGTCTCAATGACAAAACTTAGGAAGATGCTGCCTGTAGCCTGAAACTCTTTAGGAATCTCTAGCCTATGTCATGCTTTAAAAGTCATTGGTCAATGCAAACATCTGAATTTGCTGTGGCTGAGGTGTTGTGAGAATGCAGATAAGATGAATGATTTGTAATGATTTTTTCTGATGTGACACTGTCAGTACACAGGTTATTCAGATGACTTACTGCTGGTAACATGTCCTACAGTAGCTAATGATTAGCATACAGAGGAGGACAAATAGAACTATTTATTTCTTTAACCTCCAACAAACAAATAAGTGATGAAATAGATATCTTTAGTAATTGCATGCCCAATCTATTTTTTTCACTTGAAAAGCTTGTAAAGGATACAAGATAACAAGTGTCATAGTAGTATAGTACACACTCTGCATTTGGTTAATAATTGTGACTGCATGATGACTAAAAAGGCTTCACTCCGTTTTGCTCCTTTGAAATTCCATTCAGTGTGTGCCTTAAGTGGCAGACAAATAGCACAAAGTAAAATTTAGCCACCCACATGTGTGGCATTTCTAGAGATGGTGTTCAGAAAAGTCTTTGCTGTTGAAGGCACTGTTTTCCCACTAAATCTGGAAGTCAGAAAACTGTTTCACTCGTGTTTTTTTTTTCTGAGGTAGAGAGCTGGCCACAGCAGGGAGAAGCATGGGTTATAAAAACATCTTTTGCTATGGAATATGCTTATAAGTCACAGATTTCACAATGTTACTTATACAGAGTTTATGATGGCAATTGTCTCTCCATTACAGTTGGGACTACTAAAAGGATTTGTCACTGAAATTCTTGAAGTGAGAGTAATCTTTGGCCACTTTTAAACCGATGCAATACAAAATTATACAGGAAAATAAAATGCAGTTAAACCCTTGGCAAAGAAATAGGCACAACTTGGAGAGTCCACTTTAGATTATTGCTCTAAGAAAAGAAATTGGTTTCAACAGGTGTAGTAGATCAATCACGAACGCTGAAACTGGTAAAGCCAATACCTGAGAATCAATAGAAAAGGAAAAAGTATCCATTTGTTCAATCCAGCAGTTTAAATTTCTCAGGGTGGGAAATGCTTACTGCCATGAATAAACTGTGAAATATATCTTTAAAATAAAATTTTTAATTAGAACTGGCAGTTCTGAACTTGCTCTTGGCAGGAGCCAATCTACTGAAAAAGAACCTGATGCAATAGACTGTAAAGTGTGTCTGCTTGCTGCTTTAGCATTTAACAATAGAAAACAAGACAAAAAACACCACTAAAACAATCAACCTTTAACACTGAAAGTTGTGTTTCAACATCAGCATTGAAAGCTTTTCTTTGTGGCTAAAGCAGTTTGGAAGTTTCAACTGTCCGTCCTTTACAATAGGTGCCAAATACAGCTGGTTTCCTGAATGATGAAACTCATTTTACAGGAACAAAAGGGGGGGGGGAGGGAAAGAAAAGGGGAAAAAAAAAAAAAAAGGAAAAAAGCACCTGCTGTAATAGGCACAGCAATCTAAGTACCGTTCTACAGTCTACTGCTGGGCTGCTGGTGTGGGTAATATCAGTTGTGACCTGATTCAAGCACTCAGTGAAGCACATGCTGAACTACAGTTTGCTTAAATTGCATTGTCTTTGTTGTGACTTCATAATGTGCTTGAAGTGGAATATTTGCATTTTAAACAGGGATTGTGTGTGACACCAACTTGGCAGAAATTGCCATTTATTTTCAAATATGCCTGTGTGTTGCTCGGAAGGAGAAGTGGTGGTAACACTTTTAAAAATCTCATCCTAGGCTGAGTAATACAGGTGAATTTGTTTTTGTGAACATTCATGGGAGGAAAAAATTAAAAGCTTATGTTAAGGGCTAAATGATTAGGTGCCTAAAAGAGCAAAGTGTCCCATGACACCTGTTTCTGCTCATTGTTCTGAGAAGCATGAGTCTGCCTCCACTTCCCTTTCTCCTGTGTTTCAGGGGCCTTGGTGGCTTCTGTATTCATCTTCTTCTTTCCTGTTGCTCTATCTGTTCTGTCATTCAGCAGAATCCATTTTTTTCTATAGTCCAAGCCCAGTAACCCTTGTTGCTGATCTCACCAGCCATGTGCTCAGTGTGAGCATGACTCACAGTAGTTGATGAGAAATCCTTATTCTCCCTAATTTGGCCTTCCCAAGGAAGGGGCAGGGAGGAGGGGTGATGAGGGGATGGGGGAGATTCTGGTATTTCCAAACTTGTTTGCTGGAAGCATTGTGTCAGTTATGATAATTGGTGTAGCGCATAAATCCTTAGGCTGACTTGTGATTCCCAGCACACCCCTTGTAGTCTAATTGAGGAATTGAGTTTCTGTCAGTCATATACTCTGGTAGAAACACAAGAATGTGCGAAACAATAGGAGCAGGCTAGTACTGAGTCAAAACAGATAAAGCCAAACTGCTTGTCGGAGTGAAAGATAGGAAAAAGCAGATGAGGAGCAAGTTGGTCAGAAAAACTCTGCTGTCACTGATGGCTGTGTGAACGATACGTTCTCTGGGTGTATGGCCAAAGGGGACAGGCAGGCAAAACAGCAAGAATGCAATTAATCTTGTCTTTATGGAAGAGGAAAGATAAGGACATCAAAATAATACAGAATACTATGGCTTGTCAGAGGATTTCAGTGAGGAGAGTGCTCTACAAATAGATCTGGAGGTAAAATAAACCCCTGAATAGGTTGGGTATGAAGTGAGGGGTGCATGGACTGTGCAAGGGGGAGGGAGCTGAGGCAGCCAGGGTTGCTTGCAGGCTGCCAGCAGCAGGGAATGCTCTGAATCAGTTCAAAATGGCTACCCAGGAGGAGCACATGGTGGGCCTCTTTCTCCTCTGGAGGCTTTTTTTGTTCTCCCTTTCTTGGTGATTTTCTCTAATCTGAAGAACAAGATGTCCTTAATGAAAACAGATGTCTTTCTCCCTTGCATATGGAAAAAAAATAATTCCCCCAAAATAGAATAAACCCAAAGAATGCTGAGACCAGGAATGGGTTTCCACAAAGTGAGGAAAACAAAACTCTTCATTAACACCCTGACCTAGCTGCTCGTTTCCCACTGGCAGGCTGTGGAAGCCGTTGGTGCAAAGGTCCATGGTAAGACCTGGGTCTAGGAGTGGGTGAGCTGTGTGCCTCTAAAGCATAAACACCACACTGAGCTGGCTCAGAGATTTCCTCATCCATGGTCTCCTACTGTGAGATCCTGGTCAATGGCAGTTTTTGTCATTGGCTTCAGTGTAACTAGGAATTGGTCCCAGTATTTAATTTAAAGCACAGCACACACACATAACCAAAATCATAACATCCTTGCTACATTTATAGAGCTGCATAAGCCACTGATTAACAAATGGATAAGATACTGAACTTTGCTTTACCATCTGTTTTTAATTACATAAAATAACTTGAAGCAATTAACAAGAAAGAAACACTCTGACACAAATAAATATATCCTATTAATAGAAACAGATGGGGGAACACTTAGGTTATTTGAAGATATGGGTGAAAGTCACTAGAGCTGCATAACCTACACCAAATTATATCACATGTATTATTGAACTGATTTACACTGACATTGCCAATTGTTTTTGAAAAATAAGTTACCTGTGGATATGCAAAGAAACGAAAGCTCTCTGTGTGTGTTATTAGGAAAGAAAATGCGTGGTCCGTCCGACTGCCGTGATGTCTAAGTTTTGACTCTCATAGATAATAGAAACTAATGCCAAGAGAAAAAATATACAAAGCATGAGGTTTCATAACTGCAGACCTAAAACATAACTCTGCCTGCTTATAAGGGTTTAGGCACCAGTGGGGATTAGGCTCTTTAACACTTTGCAGGACTTAGGATTTGTTTTTTCAGCATACAAATACACTTGTTTGCCTTCTCTGTTTAAACACTTAGCAAAAATGAGTGCTGTACAATAACTATTGAGTGACTGCTGAGTGGTTTAAGAATTGACTGATAGGTGTCAAAAAGTAGCTGTCAGCTCCCAATGAGAGTTCTGGAGTCAGTTTGCAGAAATGGGTGTTCTGCCTGGCAGGCTACAGAATTGTCCTTAATGACTGAGAGACAAGTACATCTCTAGTAAAACAAAGCTTGGTAAATTAGGTAGGAAATTAAAGTTGGTGGAATGATAAATAAACTATGAAGATGGAGCAGCCCTAATTCAGTCAGTGAGATCTCTGCAGACAAGATGAATTTTAAATAGTGGTTGCATTGATGCATTAGAAATTGCATTGCAAGAGTGGTGCTTGAAAATGCTTTGGTATCATTGTGGTGAAGCAACTGGGCACAGGACTTGGTCTGATGGTGTGAGAGAGGATTGACATCATCTTTGAATGAGTTAGCATTACACTCAACTCGTATGTCCTTACTGACTATATGGGAGTGGTGTGTTACAGTACTGTGCCTACTACAGATCTAAAAAAGGGTGGGACAAAAGGCATAAGAACCACTTATAGATTGGAGACTATGCTTTGTTTCCCTTACCAAAATGAAATGGCTGGATTACAGTGTATAATTACCTTCACAACAAGAAAAAAAGTGTCTTGATGAACGTATTACAAGAATCAGTGGGTGGAAATGTAAGCCAAGCAAATTTAAGCAAGCAATAAGGCTTGGATTTGTAGCAGTAAGTGTGATGAACTGCTGAAACAAACTGCCCGAGAAAGTGATAATGTACTGATCAAAACGGGATCCTTTCTAGAAAATACGTGTCAGTCAAACAGAAGTTATTTGGCTCAGTATATGGTGAATGGGGCAATGTTTTATTCTGTGACACAGAAGAGGTTAGACAGGATGAGCTGATGATTCTTTCTGGCCTCAAAAGTCATAAATCAAGGAAAATTACATTGAATAATCAAGGAAAATTACATTGTAAACATATTAGTCCAAATTCTCATTTCACACAGCTAAGTCACCTGTTAATCCCAAGGAAACACATAGGCAAAGAGAAGCAGTAGCAGCAAGAGGAATGGTTTCGGGAAGGATAAAGCACAATAAACGTACCTTTCATGTTAATATGCAACATTATACATCCTGTACATTACAGTTTTGGGGACCAAGGCTGTAGGCTATGGTCAGCATGCTCCAAGTCCAGAGTCGGCAAGCAAGGTAGTACGCACAGCAAATGAACCGAGAGGCAAACAGACCAGGTGGGAATGGAGGAGAGTGGATGCAGGGAGCACTGAATATGTAATTTGCTACTGTTTCAGGTATTCATGTTGAGGGAAAGATCTTTAATTGTTTTGGCGAGGAACACTGCTGTGTAGACTGGAATGAAAGAAAGAATGTAAACACAGGGCAATGATCAATTGCTATGTTATCATAGCTTGTAGAAATGTCTTGTGGGTCATGGCAGGGACTTTTGACAGACATCATTCTATTTAATATCTCTCGGGTAATCTCAAAGTAGAAGTAAACAGCACAATAGTGAAATGTGCTGATGATACTAAACCAGGAAGGAATGCAAACAGGAGACAGCAGATAAATGATATCAAAGGACTGGCAGATATTAGAAAGCTGGGTAGAAAATCCCCCAAACAACTCACAAAAAAAAAACAAAATAAAGAAAGATATTGGAATACACATAACCTGGCCATCAATATTGCTGACACAGTTTCAAGGTACAGTGTACAGCAGATCAGATGGGATTGAGATGTGAATTTGCAGTTATACAGACTATGCACATACAAACGTATCACAAAGCAGGGAGGTAATAGTTCATGTGTAAATCTCTGTGCTATTGCCTTCGACTCTGTATTCAATATTGCCAGCAACTGACTGACTGGAAGGAGCTGGAAGGGATCCCACAATGATTCAAAGGATGGAAAAAAACACTTTTGGGGAAAGACTGAGGCTCCAACCCAGCATCATTAAACATAAACTTAGCTTAAAGCGCATGAGCTGTGCTGCTGATTTACAGCTCCCTTTACAGCCCTGCTAGGTGGCTTTAACAAAGGAACTATGTATCAGCTTAAACGATGCACATGTTTAAGCACTTCATTAGACTGGAGCAGGAGGGGCTCAGTTAGACTTGCGAGGAAATGTGACAAAAGTCTGTGAGCCCTTAGCATAGGTGTATTGGCTAGAAGGTGCATATTGGCTTTGGCTGCATCAGAATCAGCAGGCAGTCATATATTTCCATAAGGCTGGGCTGCTGCATTCTTAGGCACACAACAAAGGTCTGCAAAGTTTTAAACCAGCCAGCATTGTTTAACTGAAAGGGAGAAAGGCAGTGAAATGAGGCTTTTTTTTTTTTTTTTTTTAAAAGTGAAAATTGGAAGCCTGTTGCTGGGGGGTTTAGGGTAGGTTTGAACAAAGCACCAGAGAATGCCTGTAAAGCACAGCTTTATGCCTTTACATTGGAAGGCTGGAAGGTCTTCCCTGTCCCAGGAATACCTGGTCATATGGAGTCACCACAGTTCAAGGTGGAAGGAACTCTGAAAGCATCTCTGCAACTGTTCGTAAAAGAATTCCTGTGAGGCTGGATTCCTGATGCTGATTTTCAAATGAAGGAAAATTAGTCTTTAAAGAATAGGGCTGTGAAATGTTGAATTGGGATGTTGGATAATGGTGGGAATATTTTTCTGTGTAACCATTTATTGTACTTTTATCTGAGGGTTAATCAGAAGTTGAGCGCAGTTTGTTCCCTAAGTGGGAATTTGGGGGAGTTAGTACTCCATTCTTTTTGAATTTCTCCTTTTGAGAGAAGGTAAATACCAAGCTTGCTAAAGTCTTTTAACCATTGCCACAGACTGAGGAGTTTGTTTTTGTTTTTGTTTTTGTTTGTTTGTTTTTTTTTCCCCTCAGAAATTTTTCTTCTGGAAAAAAAAAAGTGTTTCACTTAAATAATGATTCTGGACTTATAATGCAATAAATATAACAGGATTTTATAATTAATATTAGCAAATCGCCATGTAAAAGAACATGTAATATTTAGTTTTATCTTTTGGAAATTTAAAAGTGAAAATAAAAGTGTGGACTTTGGGAAAGATTTAATCTTGAAAGTTAGCAGTCACTCTTCTGGGCTTGACTAGTCGATACCCATAAGCATTTAATAAAACCCCTGCATAGATTATGAAAAAAGCAACAGGGAAAGACCAAGTAGAGCTTCCCTTTACATATCTTGATCAAACATCAAAGTAATGTTTGTCACCACAGGATGGGTGTTGGGATATGGGGTTAAATAATTCACATGAATGAGCATCGACAGATCCTTCTTCTCTGTGCTCTTTGTCATTGCCCTTTGTATTCCAGTTTTACATTGCACTGCTTCATTCATTCCCTAGTGCTTTTCCTCTCCTGATAGGATGTCTCTATAAGGTAGTTGAAGTGCCTAACTCACAACCTATTGCTCTCTTCATACAGAATTCTTCATTATTTATTTCTAACATTCAGCACTCAGTTCCCTTTGGAAGCTGAATTGATACAGCAGTTAATTTTTTTTATGTGTAGTACAGTACAAAAGCTACCAAAAGAGGGCAACATATGAGCCAACAATGAGAAATGTATCCTGACAAGTTTACAGTTGTGTATTTGTGACACCCTCCCCCCTCTTTGATAGAGCAAGAAATTTTAGCAGAGCTGGTCAGGAAACAGAATTTCCATTCTATGGGAAATTCCAACACTTGGGAAAAAAGTGAAGGTGCTGAAGTTTTCACAGATTGAAAATTCAGAGAAAATATATTTGGCACGATGGAAGTGTTCCATAAGTGCCAAATCATTCTCACACCAGAAAGCCCAAAAATTATAATGACATTAAAATATTCAGTTTAGTAGGAAAAATGTTAAATATATGAATGCTATAAAGTTTAAAACAAATTTAAATGAAACAAGGAACTGCTTAAATGTTTTCACTTTATGGAAGGCAATACTTTAAATATTATTGAATGTAAATATTATTTTAATTTGTTTCCATTAAAAATATTGTCAAAGTACGGATACTCTCAAAAAAGCAAGCTGAATAAGATCAAATTGTATTTTCTGAAAGAATGTTTCCTCTGAACATTGTTTAATTTCATTTTCTCCTGGTGAAATGCCTGAGAGAATTTCAAAATACTCTTAATAATCTTGCAAAAGACTAAGGTGAGTTGGCCTCATCCCAGGACTGTGCCTGATGCTGTGTTTGTGAAGCTAGACAAAGTGCTATCCCAAATGCCAGGTGGGTGAGCTCAAGAGCTAGTACACCCTGGACAACACTGAATGGGCACTCATAGGCAAACAGTGTATCGTAAACAAAGTTTTTTAGAAAGTATTCAATAGTACTCCAAGGAATTAGTCTTGAACACATGCCAATGTGGCATTGGATACAGTAAGCAAATATAATCTACCTCACTTAGGGTAAATATTTGGTGACAAATGTATTGAGAGCTCTGTAATTCTTTGTACACTTCTATGATGAGAACCAGAGGAAAGGCAATGGAGATGCAGAGACTGAAGGGTGATTTTTTTTTTTCCTTCTCTTATCAGCTGCCCAGATAGGCTAGCTGCCAGTCAAATTAAAAACCTCACTGGAGGAAATGAATGAAAGCCTGTAGGTGTAGAAATCTGCTGTTTATACAGCTGCATCAAGTTCTGCTAATGATCAACGAGAATCAGCCAAGTCTTCATGGAGATATGCAAAATTCTGTGGCAATGTCCTGGAGGATGACTATGGAATTTAGGGAATCCTCAGGATTTAATTTTTTTTTTTCCCGTTATTTGTCTCATCTCTTTTTTTCAAGACTAACTTCTGCATTCTGCTTGCTTGTATTATGACTTAAAGTGCTCGAAAGTATCTGGAAAGGAGAAGGGGCAGATCTATGATCTATCTGGAAGGCAATGAAACATTTGGAAAGTTTGGAAGTACTCACCCATCTCAAACACAGGATGTTCTGCTTGCAGGAGCAATACCTTATCTTCTCCCATTTATCCACATCCTGCTTTTGTATCTGTATTTCTGTGGATTCCAAAAGAAGGAAAGATTTATTTTTCCTAACCAGAAACAAGCAGACTTTTCTGTCTGGAGGGTTTCTCCAATGTTTGATCTATTACAAGAACAACAACTTCATATCCTTGACCTGAAGAAGGGCTGTGAATCAGAGGGTATCAAATAAGATATTCATTATAGGAATGACAGCTGTGCCTACTCTGTGGGGCTGGATTGAGTGTATCGACTCTAATCATGTTCTTGGACAGCTCCTGTATCCTGGATATGCAGGAAGCTACTTATACTCATCTGCTTGGCCTTCATTTCTTGTACTGTTCATCTATGTTTAATTAATGTCTTGATACTCCCTCCCAGGCAATGATGCTACTTTTGGGAGACAAACGAGGAATGTTTATGGAACATAATACATGCATTTTAATGGCACTGAGAGGTGTGCTTTAT
>NW_008603692.1:0-1620 GCF_000691845.1 Merops nubicus | reverse complement strand
TAGGGAAAAAAAGGTAAATTACATCCTTAAATAGCGTTGTCTCATGAGTATGAGCCTACACGTCTGACTGCCATCTCCCATCGGCACTTTACCCAGCAGCCCAGTGACTGGTGTTTATTCAGGAAACAATCAACCCATGCACAGAGACACACTGATTCACACAAGTGGTTCTGTATGTGCGTTTGCTTCTTGACTTATGCCAAATTCAAGCCTAAATTCTAGGAAGCAACAAAAACAGTAACAGGAGTCACATTAGACTCGAAAGTCATTGCTTTAGCTCTGTGAACAGAAACTGTATTTCTATTTCTTCCTTAGAAATGCTTTTTAAACATTCCTTGGCTTCTCTAAGATAGTGCAGTTTTACTCTGTGAGTCAGGTTATGGAAAGGGATCTGTTATCCCCTTTGCAGATGTTGTATGTGAGCCTAGTTACACCACATTTTGAGGCAGATGGATCTCCAAAGGGAACTGCAGTATCCAATCATGTGCTTTCTGCCCCTTGCTATTGATTCTTGTGGTCAGTCTGTTTCTGATTTTATTTCTCTATCTAGTTTAAGGGCAAGTCTGTGGTTTGCCCCATGTGCCCAAGCAAAGGAGCAAGGGTGCAGAAGACTGCCTGAAAAAAAATAAATCAGAAACAGATGAATTATAAGGACAAATGCCAAGGATGGAGAACATACAGCATCCTCATAACCAAAGCCTGGCCTGTTGGAGGAGAGATGGGTGTTTCACCACGTGATGCAACTCTGTACCACATCAGAGAAGAGAGGCAGAATGTCCTCTTCCTCACCTGGCTTAGCAAAACCCTCTTGTGTGGTTTGCCCACATGGCATATCCCAGCACTGGGAGGAAGAGTTTCCCTGAGGTAGAGGTGGGAAGAAGCGAGGCTGGGAAATGAGAAGCTGCTCTTGCCTCTCCAGTGCTTACCTTGACAGGTTAGCATGGCTGGCCCAAGGAAGGATGTAACTACTGGTTGTTTTCTGCTCAAAGTGGAATAAGAAGATCATCATGGATGTTGTCATGACTCACGGTCTCCTGGGGCAGCATGGCTCTTTGTCATGCTTATAATCAAATGAGCCAGAGGGTGAATTAGGAAGGCTTTTGATGTCATTCTCTGAGTGCTGCACCACAGGAGACAAAGACTTCTTAATGTAATGTCAGGCTATCTCTTAAACATAACCATGAAACTAACTTTGACTTGCCAGCAGCTGGTACAGGCAGTGGCCTCCCTACACTGCTCTGGCACTTAGCATAAGAAATGTCATTATGTGGGTGGATTAGGCAGAACCTGTCAAAGTTGTGTTCGTGTTCTTTGGCTGTGTTTCCTTCCCTGGGCTAATAATGCTGAGGAGATGGGGAGTGGGTTGACACATTTTTTAGCATGTGTCATGTAACCCAGTGAAGTGAAGGACATGTCAGCCACAAGACTTTTCTGCTTTAGTAAGTCGCAGGCAGAAGTGACATGCCACAGCAGCTTGCAGCCTTAATCCTAGATGTATTCACACCACCAGCACCTTCATCATGGTTTCAGCTTCCCCAGGGCTGTCTGACAGAGCCAGAGGTGTGTTTGGAAGAAGGGGTAAGGAAATGTATCCAGACATATATATATATATATATATAT
>NW_008603691.1:0-8318 GCF_000691845.1 Merops nubicus | reverse complement strand
CCCTGGAGCAGGCAAAGGGATGGGCTTGGAGGATGGATTTCCCCCTCTGCCCCAGGGAGCACCCACGGGGACAGCCCTCAGGGAGCTCCCCTACGGCACCACCCCTCTGCTCTGCAGAACCCACCAGGAGCGTGGCTCAGTAACCCTGTGGCACATCTGGGGCTTTAGGCACACGGCTTAGACTCTCAGGGACAGCTCTCAGGGGGGGGTGTGCTGAAAGCTGATTCTCAGCAGTTCATTATAACCCCAGCAGAGCGCCGGGGTGGCTCCTTTCTGCAGCTGGAGGGTTTTCTTCCCCTTCTTCCTGCAGGATGCTCTGCAAGCGTTAGAGTCGAACCCTGGCTGTCACCGGATGGATTTCCTCCTTAGCAAAGTAAGGACTCAAAGAAGATTAAAAGCCCCATTAATAAGATTATCACCATTTTTTTTGATATCTAAATCTGTGCCACCAGGCCGGCACTCACCGAGCAGAACGTTGCAATCCTCACTGAGGTGCCAGCTCCTGTGAGCAGGGTCTGTCACCGAGCGCATCCCGAGCAGCAGGGACACGCTGGCAGTGCACTGGTGACAGGGACAGAACCTCCCAAACCCAAACCCAGCTCACACCCACACCCGTGTGCCAACGGCTGTGCCAAAAGCAGCTCGTTTTCTCATCGCCCCCCGAACAAGGCCTCAAGCTGGGTGCCAAGGAAGTCACCTCTGAATTTTGGTGTGGTCAAGGGTTAGGGCTGAGCTGTGTCACTCACCGGGCCTGGGCTGAGCCTGGGCTGGCCACTAGATGAGTGACAGATGCTCTCTGTCAACCCCTTCCTTCCCAAGGGGAAGAGAAAGGGAATAAGGGAGAGAGACTTATGGGTTGGAAAACTAAAAGACCTTTAGTGAAAATAATAACAATAAAAATAAATATATAGAAATCCAGCATTGAACCCAATCCTCTGATGGCAATGCCTGAGCAGTGACCTGGGTCTAAGTCTAAGCAAGAACCTTTCTGCACCCACCAAGACTTGGTAGGAACTCTAAACATGGAGCGTGATCACTACCAGAAGCAGAATCACTGCAAAAATCTGCCATGGACTTCAGAAGGTGCCATCACTTAGCACAGGCTGAGCTGCAGACACACTCCCTGCAGGACTGGTGCTGTTCCAGCTCAGAGCAGGATGAGTGTCCTCGGCTGGGTGCTGCTGGCTGCTCCCACACCCTGCACACCTCTCCCCTCACGGGGGTCTCCCCTGTGCACCCTGCTGAGGGGAGTCCAGACATTGTCACCATTCTGCTCCAGGTTTATGTGCACATTGGGTCTGCACGTACACTGGGGTCGTAGAATCACAGAACTGTTTTGGTCAGAAGAGATCTTTAAGATCATGGAGTCCAACAGTTCCCCCATCCCTGCCAGGTCCCCACTGCCCCGTGTCCCTCACCCCACATCTCCACGGCTTGGAAACCCCTCCAGGGGTGGGGACTCCACCACTGCCCTGGGCAGCCTGGCACAGCCCTGGGCAACCCTCCAGGGCAAGAAAAATAGCTCTATAGAAAAAAAAAAAATTAAGGGCAGCATTGGAGCAGTTGGGTGGAGAGCAGGCGGGGGTGCAGCTGGAGCACAGAACCTGGGAAAGCCCAAGAGGGTCTCTGCTTGGCACAGGCAGGAAAACGATGAAAAGACACCTGGAAAGGGCAGGAGGTGACCCTGGCAGCCAGGGATGGGAAGGGGATGGAATTGGGATGGAATCTGGATGCCTTTGTGGCGCCCAGCGAGGGCTGAGGGGGCTGTGGTGGAACACAGCACCAGGACATGAGCCAAGGTGGGTGCCAGGAGCCCCCCAGCCCCAGCCCAGTGGGAGAGCTGCAGCCTGTGGGGCCCAGGGGAGCGGGGGGTGCCCGGGACGGGCAGCAGGGCTGGCCGAGGGCATCGCCAGCGGCTCTGCTGAAAGCAAGGAGATGACTCGGAGAGTAAAACACCACCAAATCTGGGTCAGGAGGGGCAGAAACGGGTTCCACATTTCCCCAGGCAACCTGCCCAGCAGCTGTGTGGATCAGCACCCAGGCACCCCAGCGCTGGCAGGTGCTGTGCACAGCCAGGGTCTGCTGCTCTTCCCCCTGACAAAGGCGGCGGGCTGAGAGGAATAAATCTGTAACTAGACCACACACGATTATTAGGCTTAATACCAATTGTCCCTCATTAATGTTTCAGAGGAGCGATTAGCATTTTGAGGCAAACAAGGTGTACTTAGTTAGCGGGACATGACCCAGCTGTCATTAAATTATATCTATGATTAATGATCTTCTGAGGCAGAGAGCTTCAAGTCTGGGCGCCGGCAAACAGACAGGGAGAGAGGGCAGGTCACCACGCACGGTGGGATGGCCACGGGGTCACATCTTGGCTGGTCCCGTGGGGCAGAAGCACGACCCAGACAGCCTGCATGAGATGAAATAAAAAGGGGTCTGGGGACGTTTCTGTGAGGCAAAGCTGCTGGGGCTGGCCCAGCACAGCACGGTTGCTCCAGCACTGGCCACAGCTGCAGGTGTGGCTCTGAGAGCACCAAGGGCACCTTTGCCTCCCAGACACCTTTGGCCGTGCTGCTCAGACTCCTCCAGGCACCACTGTGCTGGTCTCAGTAAACCATAGAACACTTTGAGTTGGAAGGGACCTTTCAAATGTCACCTCATCCAACCCCCCTGCAGGTACAGGACATCTGCAGCTAGAGCCGGGTGCTCAGAGCTTCATCCAACCTCCCCTGGGATGGTGCCAGGGATGGGGCAGCGACCACCTCGCTGGGCAGCCTGGGACAGGGGCTCATCACTCTCATTGCAAAAAGTGTCTGTCTTCTCTCTAGACTCAATCTCCCTCTTTTAGTTTGAAACCACCACCTCTTGTCCTGAGTCTGCCCCCATCTTTCTGACAGGACCCTTGAAGTCCTGAAAGGCTGCAAGAAGGTCTCCCCAGAGCCTTCTCTTCTCCAGGCTGAACATCCCCAAGTCTCTCAGGCTGTCCTCACATCAGAGGGGTTCCAGCCCTCACATCATAGGATGTCAGTGATGCTGGTAGGGGCCTGGAGAATCCCTGTGCTGAGGAAAGGCTCAGAGACCTGGGGCTGTGCAGCCTGGAGAAGAGAAGGCTGAGAAGAAATCTTCTCAATGCTCATCAATTTCTAAAGTGCCAGGGTCAAGAGGCTGGGGCCAGACTCTGGTCAGTGGTGCCCAGGGACAGGACAAGGGGCAATGGGCACAAACTGCAACCCAGGAGGTTCCGCCTGAGCAGAAGGAGAAACTTCTTTGGGGTGAGGGTGCAGAGCCTGGAGCAGCTGCCCAGAGAGGCTGTGGAGTCTCCTGCTCTGGAGAGATCCCAAACCCTCCTGGATGTGACCCTGGGCACCCTGCTGTGGGTGAGCTGCTGGAGCAGGGGGTTGGATGAGATGATCTCCAGAGGTCCCTTCCAACCCCACCACGCTGGGGGTCTGTGATGCTCAGGCAAAGCCAAGTGTGCTGGTGATGAGGGATCCTCTCCCACACTCCAGCTGGGCTGCCAGACACACCCCTTCTGCCCCATGGCACCTCAGCACCGGGCACAGTGCTGCAGGTCTGCAAGCAGGGCACAATGCTGCTCTGCACCAACCTGATGTGGGCCCCCAGGAAGGGGGGTACACGTCCAAACCACAGCACTGGGCACGTCCCCACCCATCCCTAGGATCAGGCTGGACACCCAGGTTGGCTGTGGAGCAGATGGACCATCACAAGAACCACCATCGTTGGCATCTGGCTGGGCAAGTTTTCAGGGGCTGAGCACTCCAGCTCCTCAGGAGATGGTGTTATTTATAGAAAACCTTCTAACCTGGCAGCTGAGGATTGTTATCAAAAATGGCTGAGGAACAACAGCACAGAAGGTCACTCAGCAGCTGAGGGGCACGTCAGGAGCAGGGGCCAGGAGCCAGTGCCACGAGCAGGCACGGCCAACGGCTCGTGACAAACATTGACACATTTGGAGGAAAAAAGAGAGCTATTTTTGCTGCCAAATTTTAATTTAATTAGGAATTGTTTGGGTTTTGTTCTTTTTAATGGGTTTTGTTTGTGTTCATGGAGAAGCATCATTGCCATGGCAACGGGCAGCAGATCTCCTTTGGAAGTGGCGCAGGGAGCACGGTGCCATCCGCAGACGTGTGTCACTCATCTCCCAGAGCAGGACAAAGGGCATTTGCAACAGAAAAACATGAAAAGCTCCCAGAACAGACTAGGACAGCAAGTGCTGAAAAGTTCCCTGTACTCACCAGAACTCTCTTGATCTTCCCCAGCGTTTTTGGGACGTGAGCACTGACATCAGCTGCAGCAGTGAGAGGAATGCTGAGCTCACCATCTGATTCTGGTCTGGAGTATCTTTGTGGTAAAATCAGATCGCTCTTTCTCTCACTGGACAGACTTGCAGACTCTGAGCAGTACAATCAAGATGCAGCATTTACCAAAAAATCCTCAACAGTGTCCACCCAGTAAGTTTGCAATGGGAAAACAAGCTGGAAAACATCTTCTCTTTTATGGTTTGTGGGAGAGAAAACGTTGTGTGCACTATGAAAACATGAGAGTTTAATAGAATCACAGGAATATAGACACATTTCTGTTGGAAGAAAACTTTCACATCATCAAGCCCAAATATTAACCCATCCCTGCCAGGTCCCCACTGCCCCGTGTCCCTCACCCCACATCTCCACAGCTTGGAAACCCCTCCAGGGGTGGGGACTCCACCACTGCCCTGGGCAGCCTGGCACAGCCCTGGGCAACCCTCCAGGGCAAGAAATTGTTCCTCAGCTCCAACCTCAACCTCCCCTGGGGCAACTTGAGGCCGTTGCCAGATGGTTTGGACCAGATGATCTCCAGAGGTCCCTTCCAACCCCACCACACTGGGGGTCTGTAGTGGTACACATGCCAAAACCCGTGGCAAACTCCAGGGGCCATCCCGTTCTGTAAAGGCATCAGCAGCAGGACACAGCCACAGAACAATGGACAGTGCAAGGCACAGGACATCTCCTTCAGAGGGGAAACAGCCCATAATAAGTCACAGGAGACAGAAGAAGATGTGAAGGTCACTCCCTTATGCATGGAAATAAATTCTATTGTACCATCAACTAAGTTTCTTCAGGCACTCCTAAAGCAGAGGGGGGCCAAGGCACCCACCTGCAGATGAGGGCTGCCAAACACTCGTGCTCTGGCACACCCAAGGGTGCTGTGCACCCCCCAGACATGCCCACAGGGGTGGGCAGGAGCCTCCTCTGCACCCCACTCCAGCTCCCAAAAAATCATCATCAAAGTAAATCCCACCCACGGGCCTGAGAAGGGGCTGGGGAAACATCTGGGGGCTGCACTGCCAGGGAGGAACATCTGGTGATCACACTGTCAGGGAGGAACATCTGCTGACCATATGCCGTGGAGAAAAATCTGGTGATGGTGATGCAAAGGAGAAACATCTGGTGATTGTGCTGCCAGGTTCCCTGTCCCATGCAGAACGTGTGCAGCTCAGATCTACCCTCCAAGCTCAAGCCAAGTCCAAACCTGCAGCTCAGCCTGTGCCTGAGATAAGGCAGAAGCTCTCTAACGGTGCCTTTCTGCTGACAAGCACAGAGAAATGTCCTATTCATGAGAGATTTTCTTTCATAATAGAGTTTTGGTTACTGAAGTAATGACCCTGCTTTGGGAGGGGAGTTGGATCTCCAGAGGTCCCTTCCAACCCCGGCCATGCTGTGAGGGCTCAGGTGCCAAGTTTTCCTTCTGGAAAACTGGATACACCCACATTCTACTAAAAATAATAAATACTGAGGCAAGAGGTTGATAGGAGAGATACACAAACCAGGATCTGCTCTAAGGTGTCTGCAGGTCCCACCCAGCAGGAAGCAGACCTTGACCACATTCTTGAACAGAAGGTGATGCAGAGGAGAGCCAACAAGTGCTAAAATCACTGGGCAGAGGCAGCAGCAAGGTTCCAGTGCTGGGAGGGTGGAAGTGGTCTCCAGAGGACAATAGGTTTTAAATTGGAGGCCTCTACTAAAAACCCACAGGAAATAAGAAGGGTCAAAAAGGCAAAAATTGCACAACTGTTATATTACTTTAAAAGACAATCTAATTTCTCCTCCAGAAATTGCTGTGGTTTTTTTGGAAGATGCCTGTGACAAAGGATGCCATCACTCAGCTCCCTGGCTGAATGAACCCACAGGTCTGTCCAGCTGGGGTGGCCACGGGCTCTGGTGACCCCACAGCCTGGGGGGGCCTGGACTGGGACACACAGGTTGCACTGGGAGAGACCTGCTAAGGCTGGTGCTGGGTGCTGTGCTCAGCAAACATGGGGAGCAGGGGCACGCTGGGGTGCATGGCAGAGACACCCCGATACCTGTGCCCACCTGCACCCAGTCTCCACACAAGAGAGACACGGACCTGCTGGAGGCCAAAAAAATGCTCTGGGGGCTGGAACCCCAGCAGGAGAGAGCTGGGCTGGGGCAGCCTGAGAGGAGAAGGCTCCAGGGAGACCTTGCAGCCTTCCAGCATCTGGGGGGCGCCTGTCAGAAAGCTGGGGACAGACTTCTGAGCAGGTCCTGTTGGGACAGGACAAGGGGGATGGTTTCAGACTAAAAGAGGGGGATTTAGACTAGAGAAGGAAGACGTTGCCAACGCTGCACATCCTGCTGGCAGAACATTCTAACCACACAATGGAAAACTCTGGGGTGTCTCCAGGGGTGGGGGCACAGCAGGGGCTGGCCCTGGAGCAGTGGTGCAAGCCCGAGGGGCTGGACCACCACCTGGTGTTTGCAGCAGGGGAGTGTTTGGGCAGCACCTTTCAGCTCATGGCTTCTTAACATCTCCATCTGGCAACCCCACCCCAGAACATCCCAACCTCAACCCGACCCCAGAACATCCCAACCTCAACCCAGCCCCAATCCTGCACAAACCCCCAGTCAGCTCAACACCAACCAAACCACAAGTTGGATGTAATTCTTCTACACATGTTAGAAGTTCTCTTCTTCTGCTGCCTGTAACATTTCAGTCTGTTGCTCCAAACACCCAATTCCACAGGTCTGTTGCTTTTCTTAGAGCAGCTTTACTCTCTAAATCTTTCCTTTCATTAGGGCAATACCATCTGACAGAACACTCCTGCTTTCACCAGGGCATGTTCAGGCCTAGTGTGAAGCTAATTCCTGGTGTTGCCCCTCTCCCTTCCCAGGCACCAGGGGAGCAGGGCACATTCTCAAGGGAGAACAAGTTTTTACCAACCTGTCAGCAGCAGAGCTGTGCCAACCACCACAGCAAAGTCCAGCTCAGCTGCACCAAAGCATCCGTCCATCCTCTGTAATGAAATAAAACCTCAGCAATGCAAATTTCCTCTAGTCTGAGAGGTCTTCTTTTACACTTGAAATACTATTTTGTATTTCCATTTTTTTTCCCCTCACTAACTTATTTATTTGTGAGCTTAGCAGGAGCATGCCCCACGTCACACACCTCAACTGCATCCCATAAGTATTTAACACTACTAGAAAACAAGGATTTTCTAACTCAAAAAACAGTGTTACAGGAATTAAACAATTGCTAAGTGACCACTGCACTTTTTCATGACTCCCATCTACTTTGTTAGAGCAGGACAAGCCACGACAGCCAATTACAAGGCACTGAAACGTGCCACCAGCTGACTGGCAAAGGCCATTACGTCTTCAGCTGCCGTGTAGTTCAGTGAAAATTAGAGTTAAATGTGTATTTTGAATGCAAAAGGCCATTACTAAGGAGTTAATCATACCATTGCTTTTTACTGTGGGTCGCTCTGTGGAGGTTTAAAGGGACCCTGGCAGAGGGGTGACCCAGGCAGCCCTCAGAGCTGCCCTGCCAGAGGGGCCCCGTGGGGCTGATCGCAGCCTCCCCAAACCTCCTCCACTGGTGGCACTTGTAGAATTTGCACTTGACTTCTGCAAACATTAAATGTTCTTGTCGCTGAGAAGTAATTAAGAAATCTGGACTGCTATTGCTGAGCTAATTCTGTTCAGGTTGACTGCATGTTCAAATCTGACTCTAGATGCTCATCTCATGTGTACTGTGGCCAGCTATTTCGGTTGGATTAAGGTAATTACCTAGCTCAACACTTTTCTGATACATTTTGCAGTAATGGAATCTGAAGCTTTTATATCTGCACTTCAGAGGGCTGGGAGGGTGGAGAAGCCAGAGCCTGGCTGCTCCCCAGCCTACAGGGCACCTCAGGCTCCCCAGTTTGGGCAGCAGCAAACCAAGAGCTGCCATAAAAGGCTTTATTACTAATTAAACAACACTGGCCCCAGTCTATATCTTCATCACAGCCAGTGGGA
>NW_008603690.1:0-22051 GCF_000691845.1 Merops nubicus | reverse complement strand
CTGCCATGACTTTTGGAATATAATTTTATTCCCCTTCAAGAGTTTAGAAACTGGAAATAAGGTGGTTGTTCCAGATGAAATCCAAAACATCACATTTTCTGACAGCATGTATCCTATTAGTTTCACACCGGGGCCTGATGTGGAACTACAGTTGCTCTTTGGTTGGTCTGGAGTGGCACTTTGCATGCAAGGACAGGGATGGAGCTTGATATCCTCCTTCTGAAAAAAAAGGAGAGGATTTTTATGGCTCATGGTTTGAATAGTAGCCATCAGTTTATTACTTTGCCAGAGCATATTCAGAATCTATTCTCCTATTCTCATCTTCCTCATGACCTGAATGAGAGCACCAACCCCCTGAGCCATGTTTATGACCTGCCTTGTGTTTTGCACCAGGAGATGTAGATCTGTTGTATAAGAAAGGAACACAGATTCTGTGAGAAATAATTTAAAATTACATTTATTAGAACTAAGACTGTAATATGAGAGTAGCAAAGATAATTGCACAGCCTTATAGATGTTGTGAGCCCCAAGTGTTGTAGCATGGAACATGACTCTGATACACGTCCAGCATGCCATGCAGATCCCATCCATAACAAAGTTTCTCCATTTTCTTACAAGGAAACAACTCTTTTTGTCAGCTCTACAGTCAAAAGTGTTCTCATAAGAACCTCATGCTGTCACTGTTAGCTGAAGGCAAGGCCACGCAGGTGGTGCAGTGGCCAGTGGTGGGAGTTGCCTGCAGGCTCCTGGGTCACATAGAACTGGCTGGGTTTGTCCTACATCCAAGGTCCTTGTGCACACTGCCAGGCCTGAGGACCACACTCTGTGTGCCTGGGTGTACTCAGGTTCACTGTGCTGTGGGTCACGGGTTGCTCGATGGGCAGGGGTCCTCCTCTCAGCCTCACTACAGCTTGCTGCGTGGTCCTCAGCCTGGGGGAAGCTGCAGCACCCAAATGCAACTACCTATATCATTCAATTCTCTGCTTTCCTTTTTTTAAACATATACTTTTTTTTTCCCTTTGAATCTACTGAAACCAACCCATCCACACACACCTTTTCTTTAAGCCCTAACATCTGCCTTCCCTCTCACAGACTGCATTCCTAGGCAGCATTAAAAGAGATTTCACAGGTGTTGGTCAACTTTTGCTCACTGCTGCATTTAGAAAAAGCTGCAAGCACTCTTGAGCTTCTGTTAATGCAAACCCCAGAAGGGCTCTTGCAGCAGCAACAAAGAACTGCTCAGTATTTAGGAGCCTAAATGCTGTTATGCATTTAGCAAAGCCCTCCTATGCTTCATGAGAACAAGTTAAAGCACACTGGGAAGTAAGGAATAGTGGGCTTTGTGATTGCTGAGTACCACTGGCTGGTAATGCAGCTGTTAACTGTTGCACTGGTTTCTGGTTCTAACCAATTTTTCGATACCCTGTAAGTGCCTCGTAATAGCATTTCTAGCAGTTTGTCCTACTTTTGAGGTTAACGACCAGTGAGATGATAGGAAGTGATAAAAGGGCAAGTAAGTATGAACAGCAGCACTGAATATCCTTCCTTTACCAAACTGTGTGCAACCCTTCTCATACCTTTCCCATAAACCTCTTGAGAAGAGTTTGTTATGCAAACCTGCAAGATGTGGTTCACACGGTAATGGATGAAGTCAGTTAAACTTCAGGGTGTTTCTTAGTCTTACAGTTAGTTACAAAGCAAGCTCTTTTTTCCTTTTATTTTTTTTTTTTTTTTTAAATTGGCTGTACATAACAGCCAATTAGTTATGCAAACCTGCAAGATGTGGTTCACACGGTAATGGATGAAGTCAGTTAAACTTCAGGGTGTTTCTTAGTCTTACAGTTAGTTACAAAGCAAGCTCTTTTTTCCTTTTATTTTTTTTTTTTTTTTAAAAAAAAAAAAAAATTAACATTTTACTTTCAGAGCTTGAATTCTGAAATGTACTGGTAACCTTGTCCTAAAGGAAGTAGAAATATTACTCAAGAAGCTTTTCTTAGGTTAACATAGTTAACAGTGTGCAAATACTTGACTAAAGTGTTTGTCTTAGAGTTTTACTGAAAGTTCTAATAAGGAAAGAAAAGAAAGAGACAAAGAGAGAAGGAGAAGGAAAAGGGAGAAAGAGGGGGAAAAAAAGAGAAAGTTGAATTAGATTTGTTATATTTGAAGTCACATCGAGAAAAATATGTAGTGTATATATTTATATACCAAGTGTGTTTCTGGAAATTTAGAGGACAAATTCTGAAACTAAGGAGGCAAAAATACCCAGGCATAAGGTTAAACACATATAAAGTATGCAAAATTCGCCATGATTTTAGTAGCAAGAAGTTATCAGTCATTCCTCCTGGATTTTGTGCAAACATTGCCCTTGTTTTGTTGTTCTTTATGCTTATTGTTTGGTATAGGATAGTACCTTTCATTAATGAAGACTCTGTAATGAGGTCCAAAGAGCAGAGGCATATAAGGAAAACAATGAGCAGCCCTGCATTATGTCCAAGATTTGAGCTCAGAACTAGCCAGTAACAGGCCATGGGGGATTATTTGGATAATGCTGGGTAGTTCTGAGACACTACTATGATTCAAACACAATACACCCAGCCTTGCAAGGCATTCAGGAAAAAAACCCTTATTAATTTCTCCAGGTTAATTAAATTATGCAGGTCTGCCTGTCTACTATCTTCTGAGGTATTTATACATTTATTATTACATATGCACTTTGCTGTGTTACAACTTGCATTCTATAGAGTTAAATATGAAATCCTCCTAGTAAGCATCCACTAGCTCCTACAATGAGAGTATTTCCAGGATTGTCAAAGGAACAAGTAAAACCTGTCCTGATTTCTATCAGCCTAAAGGAACCAATGTTGTTCTCACACTTGGGTGCTTCTCTGGCTATTACACTTCCACCCTGACATCAGGATTAGATTGTTAAAATGTGAAGATCTCTCTATGTCTGTATTAACAGTTTCACTAGGTCTAGAATCTACTTTATAGAAACTTCACTATCTCTTATGACAACTAAAAATATTTTATTCAAATCTCTTAATGGCGGATTAAAAAGCTTGTATTTTACAGGACACTGTTGGAAATTAAATTCTTAGCCTGCTGGTTTGCTGGATCTGTTTAACAAGTCACATTTTCTCCCATGGTTAATAAGGGGCCAGCAAGTCCTTTGACTCAGAAAATAATTCTAAGTACTATTGCCAGTTGTGCCTTTATCTTTGAAATAAACATTTCTTCTTACTGGGAAAAGAAGAGAGAGAGAATTAAAGAAAGAAAGAAAGATGGAAAGAAAAATAAAGAAAAAGCGGAGAAAAAGAAATGAAGAAATACAGAAAATAGTAAGCTTTTTTTCCTGTAATCCTTTCTTTTCAACGTTTGCCAGAGTTTCCAAGTGATGCATTTCATGGTGACATGTCACATGTTGTGTCAGTCATACTGTATTACATTAGCAGACGTGACTGACAAACCCCAAAGTGACAGCACAATGCAACGAATCATCGAGGAAATTAGGAAAAAAAAAGTTTCCCTAAAGTATAAAGAAAAGGATGCTTTTAAAGATTTTTCCTAATTTTTCTCTTTTTGCCTGCTAAATTCTGTAGGACTGGTGAGCTTTTTGTGAATCATGCACAGGAAGCACTGTAGTTTTATTTAAATCTGTCTGTCTGGGAAGTGAGTAAAAGTATAAGTATGTGTGTCAGGGGGAGATTAAATCTACAGATCTTTACAAAACAGTGTGTTTTCACATAACGTGTTATAATTGTGCCTGGCCTGACATGCACAGATGAGTTGTATATTCTCTGAATTTGTCATACTTCATCTTTTCCTCTTACCATTTCACTCAAGATAGGTCATGCTAACATACTGTAGATAGATGTGAACTCGCACTGTCCCAGCCTTAACATGCCCAAAGCTGGTTAACAGGGGAACCTGGAGGGAGGCAGGTTGTTGTAGCCTGGCCTCTGTTTTCTTCAATGTAGCTAAACAGCTCCACAGCTTCTGCACGGGAAAACTGAGCCTGTACTGTACTTTCTTCTGTTATCTCAGTTAAATTCATCTCTGTGACCAAATTTTCATTCTTTTTGTCTCATTTGAAACTTTTGCCTAGTTTCAGCCTTAAGTGGGCCTGTCAAAAAGACCTGTGTTAGCCTTAAGCATTTCTGGTAGAAGAGTGTTGATTTTTTCCTAAGTCAGATCCTGTTGCTGAAACTGTGTTTGTGGTCAACAAAATATTCTGTTATTCTGCCACCTCTGAAACAGGGTGTGGTAACAGCCCCAGTCCTTGTGCTATTCTCTCAGTGCTGTGGATACATATCCGTGCATAGGACTCTACCTGACTACTGCAGCACGTGGTCAAGGAGGAAAGCATGCCAGTGTAATATTGATCAAAAGACAATATCTCTCTCAAGCAAAGTCTAAGCTGGCAATGTTGTAGCTAAGTGGCAAGGGAAGAAGGATGGACAGTTTTCCCCTTGATTGAAGCCTGATTATTGCTGACAGATCTTAAATCTTTAGTTTAATAGGGTTAATTTAAATTGACAAATGTGACCTTTAAACTGAAATAGCAGGGGTCATTCACTGCCTGAATGCAAAGTAACACCATTTAAGTTTGGACTTAAACTCACCAACATATTTCTATTATGTACCAAATCACTTCATAAAGGGAATTGTCATAATTACCCTTGGACACAGCTAGACCACACTAAATGCAAGTGAATGAGATATTCACTCAAGATGTAATAGTCCATATCAAAAGTTAACATCATGTACAGGGCTCAGCTGAGCTGACATGTTAACATGTTAAGCTCTAACTACTTAACCATATGTCTGAGGTTTCAAAAGAAGAATTTTTTTTTTTTGGGAGGGGACAGGTAAACTGCATCAATAGGGATTACAAGAGAGGAATGTAGTAGATCAATGAGAATTTCAGATTGTCACTTTTGAACAAGTCTGATCTGTCAGTCAGCTCTTGAACACTTGCAAAAAATCATAAGGTCCAGTCAAAGCATGAACTGCAGTTATTTACATAATGTATGTACAAAGATGACTTTACTCTACTTTTATGCTCCTTTAAGCTCTTTGCTACTTTGTGTTGTGACAGACTCTCAGAATGCAAATTATTTTACCTACTGAGACATTATAGGACAGGCAAAACACAGAGGATTTAGGAGGCTGTAGAAAAGAATCAACCATTCTCCAACCCAGCCAAGAATAAAATGTAGTGCCTGAGACTTTCTTGTGGTTTTGCATTGTCATATGCTGATTTACTGAGCTGGGAAAATGGTCATATATACATATGTAGTCTCCTCTGTTCAGATACATCTACTGACCTTTTTGATGGACATTGTAAATAATACAGGGGATATTGAAGGATTAAGCCTTAGATGTAACATTCAGCTGCCTGAAACTGATGTGGGCAGATGCCACATCTTAATTCTCCATGCTCTACTTAATCTGCGTGGATATGTGAAAAGCCATTCTTTTAATTCTTGCTCAAAAGTCATTCTTGCCCAGCTTTCAACAGGAGAAAATATTGCCAATGAGTTTGCTTGCAAACATCTGGCAAAAAATATTATGCAATAGGTGTTTTATTATGAAAATATCTTGTTCTCTGATTTATAACAGGAACTAATAACCACTGGACATAGCACATGTCTCCTAAGCAAGCCAGGTTCTTTTTTGGCATACACTCTGTCCCTTCCAACAGTGTGTTAAACACAGAGTTTGCACACTTTCATTTATTGTCCCAGATGAAGCCCACACAGGCTAAAGTACCAGTGAATTTGTTAAGGGGTGCATGAATGCAAGGCGAAAAAAGGGACAGCAGAAAAGCAAAGCTGCTTCAGAAGACCTTTTCTTTCAAGTAGTCCCTGTTCCTTGTCAAAAGTTTTTGGATGTATGGCCTGTTTTTGTGAGTTTGCATACAAATTCTGCAGAGAGCAGATGGAGAAAGGAGGGTCAACACGTCAGGGCCTAAGATGTTAGGGTGAATCTAAAGTTCCATTGAAACATTCTGGATGTCTAAAATAGGGTTATTATTTTTCAAACTACAGAGGAATAGATGGGTATTAAAAAAATACCTACTGCTTCTTTTTTTCTGGTGGTTGGCTGCAAAGAACCTGTATGGCCACAGGATGACATGTGACAGATAATTAGCACTGGGCAGACTTTGAAAAGTTTGCAATATGAGTGTAAAAAGTTTGTGTTTATTCAAAATTCTTTGGTCTAGAAGCAGGGCTGACAGATAAGCTTTCTTCTTAGGAGATTCTTGCCATCGTCTGATTGTTAAAGACTGAAATGCTGCAAGAATAAACTCTTGTGTGATGTTTCAGTAATTAGGCTTTTGAGTTGTTTGGATTGGGTTGTGCACATTGGCATAGCTCTAATGACGTCAGCTCAGGATCTGCCTCATGAAATTCAAAGGGAAGTTAAAATAAATCAGCATCAATGTAGTCCTCTTTTATCTTCAAGGAGCAATTGGTCTAATTTGGGTTTAGTTGGAGGTTTCAGCTGCTTGAGCCAGTCATAGAACAAGCATGAAATGAAATCTCTTGATCCAAGTACCTTGCAGCTTCAGGAAAGTGTTAATCTATATCAGCAAACATCACCTGAGCTACATATGTACCGTGGACTTAACCGTATCATTGGGTCTGTGTAAATGTGCATTGTGACTTTTTTAGCAAAGGTTTGAATTTTGTCAGTTTTACATCTTTTTTCTTTTTTTTTTTTTCTGTTGCTTTGTTAGCTACACCATTCCATGTTTTGCTTTACACAATTTCTGCAATTCAAACAATAATTAATTTAAAAATAAATACTTTCCTGCATCTTAAACTATATACTGAATGCCATGACTGTGACTTTATACTGACTCTGAGATCGATCCTGGCTGTTGCACTGTTTGGGAACATGACTGAGGGGAGGTCCTGGGGGTTCTTTCGAAGAAGGAATTTTAAATAAAAACCTCTGCAACTGTTAATAAAAATATTATCTGCAAAAGACATCTTTCTTCCTTGTTATGCCAACAGTGCTTCTGCAAGCATATCAAAAGCCCCAAAGTCCATCTTTACTGGAAGATGAGGAAAAGCTGAAAATGGACCTTTCTATGCCCAAAGAGTGCTAGCAAGCTGCAGAACTGGCAGGGAATGCCACCTTGGTTTTTTTCTACTGGCTGTCATAGGATTGTAGAATCACAGAATCATACAGCCAGAATAATAGATTCATAGTTTCATAGAATGATTTGAGTTAGAAGGGACTTTAAATATTATCTAGTTCCAACCACCTCCCATGGGCAGGGACACCTTCCACTAGATCAGGTTACTTCACCCAACCTTGCCTTAAACACTTCTAGGGATAGAGAATCTACAGCCTCTCTGGGCAACCTTTTCCAGTTCCTCAACACTCTCACAGTGAAGAACTTCCTTGAAACAAATCTAAATCTACCCTCTTCCAGTTTGAACCCATTACATCTTGTCTATCAGTACACACCCTGGTGAAAAATACCTCTCCATCTTTCTTGTAGGTACTGGAAGGCTCCTATAGGCAGCTGGAGCTTTCTCTTCTCCAGGCTGAATAACCACAACTCTCTCAGCTTGTCTTCATAGGAGAGAGGTGCTCCATCTCTCTGATCACCTTCATGGCCCTCCTCTGGGCTCACTCCAACAAGTCCATGTCTTTCTTATACTGGTGGCCCCAGAGTTCAATGCAGTACTCCCCATGGGGTCTCATAAGAGCACAGTAGTGGGGTAGAATCACCACCTTCAACTTGCTAGGCACACTTCATTTGATGCAACCCAGGAGACAGCTGGCTTTCTGTGCTGCAGACACATTGTTGGGTCATGTTAAGCTTCTCATCAACCAGCTACCCCTAAATCCTTCTCTGAGACACGGCTCTCAATCCATTCTTTGCCCAGCCTGTCTTTGTGCTTGGGATTGCCCAAACTCAGGTGCAGGACCTTGGACTTGGCCTTGTTGAACTTCATGAGATTTGCAAAGGCCTACCTCTCAAGCCTGCCAAGGTCCCCCTGGATGATCCCTTCCCTCCAGCATGGTGACCACACCACCCAGCATATTGTCATTGACAAACTTGCTGAGGGTGCACTCAATCCCACTCCTCCTACTTGTGAGTGCAGAACTGAGAGCATCACAATGACCACAGTGTGACTAAATCTGTCTGTAAATCAAGAAAATATGGGTTTATCTTGCTTCTGCAATGCTCATTGGGAATTTGGTTCAGCTGCATGCAGCTCAGTGGTCCTGGGACTGATTTCAAATTTGCAGCTGCTTTGTTATCTGATTTTGCTTTCCTTTCTAAAAGCCGTGCATGCTTCAGCTGCTAATGTTCTTGCTTACTGACAACATAGCTACAAAGGAAGGCTACCTGGTTTGCTACCAAAATGTAACACAAAAACTGTTACCTTCATTATATGTGTTACATAACGGGGTAGAGGTATATATCTGGATAGGATTCAGTTTAAATATACTTTAAAGTGGTCTTTAAAAGGAACTAACTCCACTGTGCAGCACTTTGTAACACCAGGGAATCCTCATTTTGTGACCACTCTGTTCAATGGATGTGAATGTTCAGGTCAGGATTCACAGAAAGCCAAATTCAGGGCTTTGAAAAGAGGCTATGATATCTTCAGTTTATCATTTAATCAGTGGGACAGTCTTGGGCTTGGTTTTATACTGACTGACTGTTGAAAGCCTGAAAGACAATGTTCGGGGATAGTAGAAAGGGAAGCAGGCTATCATTTCTCCTATACATTTCCCTGACCCACTACATGCTCAGATGAGGATGTGAGAGGCTTATCTGCATTTTGATTCTGTTCGGTAGTCATTATCTCTGAAAATGTACAAATAAAATATTGAGACCATGATAGAGCAGGAAAAATCTTGCTCTATTTAAAGCAGCTGTTTGGGTGCCAGCTGCTTAGTAACAAATACATCTTTAATGAAATCAAACAATACAGCAGGATTTATTGATTGCTAACAATTGTTTTAAATACAGTCTGGTAGGCTGGGCTGTTTACATCCTTTTTTGTCCAATTAGTTTAGTTGGTTTGAATTAGAGATACTTTGCTATTATCTTAAAAAAAATCACAGCTCACTAGACAGCGTATTATTTTCTTCCAGAATAAAGTGCGGGAGAGATGCATAGAAGAAAAGATTTTGATGCTATTCCAGCTGTTTAGGGGAAGGCAGCAATGTGCCTTGTCGAGCCCTTTCACCTCAGCAACTGCAGTTCAAATCTATCCTGAGATCTTGAGTGAAGAGGATGTGGTGCTCTCTCCTCAGAGCCTGTTGAACAGTGGAAAGGACAAGGACCCCTGTGTTTTTGTGGCACTTCAGAGCCAATTTCTGCAAGAAGGATAAGAGAGTCCTGTGGTAACTTAACTCTTAGGGCTGACCTCTATCTACCCGTAGTTCTACTCTTGCTAGCATCGAGGGAAAATAAATCAGTGCTATTGCAAGCTGTTGGACTATATGGCACAAGAAGTCCTTTTATCCCTGTTTTCTGTGAACTTAGGAAAAGCTGTCATTGTCTTCAAGATTGAAGAAGTTCCATTCCCAGACAAAGCTCTGTCTTTTCATAGAATTATATATCAGTACTAGTTGGAAATCCTTAAGCACCTAGCTGTTTTCGGTTCACCTGCACAGCCATTAAAATATTCATTAAGGGACTGATCCTACAGGGCTTTTAGATTTAGCAAAGACTGTCTCTAAATTCCTGGGAATTTTTTGATATGAAAAGATTGAAGGCTGAGACCCAAACATGCATGTTATATATACATAGTCAGAACAACAATGTGAAGTTTGTCACTGCTGATTTCAACTATTTTTTCTCTGCTTCAGAGAGCATGAGAAATATTGTATTCTAAGTGTTGGACACACCTCACAGAACCACAGTACCAAGCTGAGATAACCATTCAAAAGCACATGCAGCTAAGCAAACAAATGGAGTAGATAATTGACTAAAAACACTAATGTGTCTTGAATGATGTGTTTAGACAAACAGGTGCTGGCATATGATATATTGAAACTAAATGGTAGTTTGAAACTGTAGATGCTTGGGCCCTGCACTGTGGGGTAATGCTATCAAAATGTTCACAGATAAATGGCTTTGTTAATCCTTTGCTCACATAAAAGCTACCCACAGAAGCAGACCTGTTGCTATTATGATTATTCAAGTGCATAAGAACTGCTGACACCAAGTGTGCAGAATGGACATTTTTTTAAAAAAATGCTCACATGTAACATACTAATTTATCTGAGACTTGCAGTCTTTTTGAGTGCATTGTGCTTCATTCTGCACCCCTACAGGATGCTAGGTATTTTGATCAGTACATGAGGATGACAGCCTCCTGTCAAAACACCTGTGACCACCACAGTGTGATTGGAAGACTGAGGCATCCTGATATCCCTCACCTATTGCCTCTTAAAGTTTCAGCATGTCTTCCAGCAGATTAGCTGTGATGTGAAAACAGCACACTTATCAGGTATGGCTTTTGCTTAACAGATAGTCAACACTGCAAATCAGTAAGATCACTAAAACCACCAGCCTAGATCAGCACCCAATAAAAAGTCATTGGCTGTAGGTTTTGATATACTTTTTAAAGGTTATGCAGAGCAGAAAATCATCTATTAAAATATATGCTACCAGTGAGGAAAGTATTTTTTGACGCTGAGCTCATATTCACAAGGAAGAACATGTTCCCCTGGGACAGCTGCAGAGGTTCCAACATTTGGCTGTGCCTTCTCTTCTTTTTTTTTTTTATTAAGATGTATCCATAACCTGGACTCCACTATATGGAGGTAGCAGCTGTTATGAGAACAGCTGGCACATCACTGCAGTGGTGGCAGGGTCCTGTGAGAAGGCTAAGGTGATGAGGTGTGGGTGAAAAACACTCTGATCATCTCCCATTATTGCTCAAATAGCATGGCAGAAAGAAGACATCTTTGCAGTTAGTGCTTGGCAGAACTTCATTTTATATTCCAACAATATAATTTCAGTTGTTGCAGGACTTGTAAGAAGTTCCAATGCATCATGGTTTGACATTCACTGATGCTTCACCTCCATTCAGTGGTAGGTACTTTGAAAGATCTTTAGAAACACTGCTATTACTACAGTAGAGACCGCAAATAAAGGGTTCAGGCTTCGTTGTGCCAGGCACTATATAAACACTTAAACACAGACAATCTTTGAGTTCCAGTTTTTACGCACTATCTAGATGAAATCTGGGGAAGGAAACAAAGGTAAAAGGAGACAATTTCTTTTCAGACTCATGCATGGAAGGGATGCAATTCTTTTGACCCTTAGAACTAGTAGCTCAAAAGCATCTCTGAGAATCAGCTGTAAGATTTATGCACCATCTTATATTCAGTTGTTGTCTTATCGCTAAGCGTAGGATGTAACTGTAGATTACAAGAGCCTTTTCTAAACTCTTCAGAAGAGTAGGAACTCTATTACTATGAAGACGCATCAGAGCAGAAGCATATAGAAAAGTATGGCTTTCACCATTTTAAAGAGTGAATGGAATGATCATTTTAATATATCAAATTCCACTGAAACAGAAATATATAATCAACATACCTCTGTGTCTTACAGTAATAATATTTATATTCTGTGACCTAAAGAACAGAACTACAGTTCAGTCCCTGTGGTGCTATAGGCTTGACATAAACATATTTCTTACTCCTACACAAGCAAAAATTAGAAAAGATTTCTTTTCCAATCTTTCAACCTATTTGAAGTTGAACACTAAAATCTTTGTTGAGTTGCAGGTGGTATGTTTGTTACCTCCTCTCCAGTTGAATACAGAAAACAGCTAACCTGACCTTGTGCAAACCAACTGCATATTGGTAGAGGTCAAAAAACAAACACTTTTTTTTTTTTTGTCTGTTGTGAAGAGAATCTAAATAGCAAAGACAGGTACAGCATAGGAAAAGGTCCAGATACAAGGAAAATCCAGGAGTAGAAGCACTCTGATCAAGTGCAAACATCTGTAACATATAGAACATAGCTCCTCCTGGAGCAGAAACTCAGCTAGATCAGACAAATTGTTCCCTAAAGATGCGTGATTCTTTCAATTGACACTAAGAGGTACAAGGGGTAGCTGGCTCAGGTGACTGCAGTGCAGATCTTGAAAGTTAGATGAGATCAGTCCCTTGTGACCTGACCTGTCTCAGGTCACAGAAGAGTTCTCTAGTGGGTTTAAGAACAGGGATAAATCTGTAGTTCAGCTGCTTGACAAGAAGCATGAGATTGTCCATCCTGCATTTAGGAATATAATTTTTTACTATCTCTGCCACTTGAGGGAACAGCTAAATTGAGCTCAGAGTTACTTGACTTTAACCGTAGAGGTCCTGGCTTGTTCCTTTAATGAGAGACAAGCCCAGAAGCAACTCCAGGTTTCCCCTTTCCTGTTTGTTGGATTCAATGCTAATTTGAAAAACAGTGATGAAAAAAGATGATTGACCTGGAGAAAGGTACATGTGTTAAAAAGTACCTTTGACACCACAATCAGAAAGAGATTTTCTGTATTAATAGTATGTGGGGATAGATTCTAAACAGAGAGGTTTCACATTCCTTAAATGTATGACTCGGAGTGAAACCATCTTATATTGCAAGTGTTTTTCTCACTTTCAGAATAGATTGGTAGGAAACCCCCTGCTCCAAATTTCCTATGCTTTTTTTTTTTTTTTTTTTTTTTTAATTCTCAGCATAGGTCGTTTCCCCCAAGCACTTTTGTTTGATAGAATCACAGAATGTTTTGCATTGGAAAGGACCTTTAAAGATCATCCAGTTCCAAAACTCCTGCTGTGAGTGGGAACATCTTGCACTAGATCAGGTTGCTCAAAACCCTGTCCAGCTTGACTTTGATCCTTATCTTCCACTGAGACACTCTTATAATTTCCATGGCATAAAATTCTCCACAAAGCTGGCTGACATGGCAATAGGGGATCTGCAGATAAGTGAGTATTGGACACATGTAACTTCAGCCTTTATTTCAATTCACAGCCCTCACTTGCCTGTGGGACATGATCAGACTAAGGGTAGTTTGAATTTTTTTTTTTTTTTCTTTCATTTTTAATGAGACAGCTAGAAACTGCTGTAGCAACTTTTTGTTGTATCCCATCAGTGCAATGGACTTACAAAACAGTATTTGTTCCTATTTTTTTATCACTCTCCAAAATTACTTGAAAGTACTGCTGAGTAGTTTCAGGTGGATTGGCTCATGGCATACTCATCTGGGCTGAAAAATTATAGAAGGTTTAAGACCTTTTCAACATGTGATATGGCCTAGAAGCAAGCATGTTTCATTTTGCATGGTCACGTATGTAACAGCTAGCTATGCACATGAAATTTGGCATCTGGAAAAACAGATGCCATTTATAAAAATCAGGTTCAAGCATTTTAACCAAATTCTTATGGAATTTGCTCATTTTGTCTACTTAAGAACACTTAGCATTGTAAATTTACGGGAGTAAAATTCAGTCTGGCTTCAAACCCTTGCAATGTAATTAACTCAGACTTTATAAAAAAAACAAACCATAATTTGCAAGCCAGCACACTATTAACATATTAATACTCTGACCCTTTCTGTATGAAGCTTATGAATTCAGTTGTGCTACATCTATAGGATGGTGTGACACAAGTAGAAAAGTAAGGTAATGTAGCTCAATTACACCAATCAAAAGGTTGCTGTGTTCAAAGACAAGGATTAGTGTTAATAATTTTTCTCCAGGGAAGAAAATGCTCGATCCAGGTTCCTTTAGGGCCTGTAGATCCTTGTCAGAATGCAGAATGGAAAGGATTCATGTAACTAGGTCATTTCAGCTTCTTTTGTTTGGCAAGAATGGCCTAGGAGATAAAACATTAAGAGATGCATTCCTACATAATTGTTATTTTGTTATCACTGAATACGTTTACTAGGGTTATATAAATACAGTTATAAATAGAAATTGCTTAGACCTTTAAAAATGTTCATAAAACCACAAAAAACATTCTTCAATGTTGGTTCAAGGCTCTAACATTACATTTTTTTGTTATTATACAGTGGAATAATAATTATGGACAGCACATAGAATGCACAGATATTATTGCATTTCTCTTTGTATATGTACTTACTATTTTTAAATTGCTTGTTATGTTGCATTAATGCAAAGCATCCCAAGCTGGGACAATACATTTTAGACATTCTATTCACATCTGAAATAGGAAATAAATCCATCTGCAATCAGTTTATAACAAGAGTTTACCTTCCTTCTTCATCATTATAATAATATCCTTCTAGTGCAGAGAATTGCAAATAGAATATGAGATATTTGTGTAGCCCTTGCAACACCAGCAGATGAACAACTTCTGTAAGTTTGATGGCACTGATGAGTTTTAAGGAAGCTAACAAAGAACAAAATCAGAGGTGCATGCGACCAAGCCGGATTAAGTGTAGTTGGGCTGCTATCAAAGATAGCAAAGACTTTTGTTAATGTTTTTCTAGTTCCTGCCAGAAGCCTAGGAGAGTGGTACTCTTATTTATACACCTCCAAATATTTTTTCCATTCTGGACTCATTAAAAACTGTGCTGATACTATTGTGATGGCTTTTCTGTTTTTCACTGGAAGCTCCCTCTTTAAGTAAGGCAAATATTTGAATTGGGGCAAAAAAATGGTGGTACATATTGAAAAGCAGGAAGATGAAGGTGAGGGCTCTTAGCTTATTTATATTCTGATATATTATTAACACTTGTCTTGGATTTCTTTGAAATTCAGTCTCTGATAAGGCAATGACAAAACTGTTTCTATGTTGCTAAGATCTTCCTCTGATAACAGGCTACAGGAAGGGGAATGAGAGACAGATTCCTGTGCTTTTGTATTCACTGTGCGTCTGGCAATTCTTAGCTTCATTTATATAGGGCTGGGTCATATTCAGAGTTTGCTTCACATAAATATATCCATTCTTAAGTTTACTTCCATTTCAGTTATTTTGAATTCTTCAAGCAAATAGATATGCCTCTATGACTCTAAAAGATACTGCCAAAATATACGTTGTACTATTTCCCCATTAACAACATGCAATTATTTGGGGAGAAATTTTTGTGGACGGGTATATGTATAAAGGTAAAATAAATAATTCATGCAAAACATACTGTGCATATTGCGTTTTTCTGCAGTTATTACATGAATATGTTATTAGCATGCGTAGGCTTTTGTAGAGGTTTCATTTTTCATGTCTTTTCTACATACTTCTTGTTTCCCCATCCTTATAAAGTTTCTAGCATCTAAATAAATTATGTCACATTGTAATGTTTTGTGGGAATTAGAGCCATAAAATAAGGTCTTTGGGGGAATAGGTTTAAATGACTTTCTGGCTTCCTAGGTATGTGATTTTTCTCTCACTCACTATAGGTTGGTACTGTTAATAAGACAGAAAGAAAGCTGACTTTTTCTTGTTTAAACAGCAAGAATTGTGGTTTCTTTTCTTATACAAAACAAACAAAATCATTGCTTTTTATGCAATACAAAGCTCATAAAATGCTTGTGTTTAATTCTTCTGTTTTAATTAAATCTTTTCTTTCTAATTCTAACTTTTTTTTTTTTAGTCACAAGACAATAGTAGTTCTAGATGATAACTAAATGTTCTGTTCTGAGAAGGTCAAAATTGAATTTTCCAGCTTTATTATAATATATCATTACATTTTTTTAAGTGACACATACTCACTTTAAACAGATTTCCAAGAACTTTCTTCCTGTGAATTATCATTTCCTAGAAAAAATACATAATAAAAAGTAATTACAACAGTTCTAACAATAGTTTATCTTTCCTCAAAGTATTGTGGTACTATCAATTTACATCAGTGAAAAGGAGAGAAAATTCAAGCAATACTAGTTGTTCATGTGACACTGACTGTGGAAATACTTGAAAGAAGAGTGGTCAAATGTATGAGAACTGTATTTACAAAATTTTTTTTTGTCTGTCTGTTTTCACTGGATTTTGTTCTAGAGTTCTGCAGCTCAGTTTTCAGAAGGGCAAATTTTAATGCTGTATTAACTGATATAAATTTTATGGTTTATGTATTTATTAGTATACCAACTGTCTTAAATCTCTGACTTCACAGACTCCAGTTCCTCAGAGGAAGAGGTTGCATGTACACAGATTTGAATAGCTAGATTTAAATCTTATTTCAGTCTTGAGTTTTATGCAACAATGGGCAGGGTGTTTGGTCTGATTTGCTTCTTAAAAGGGAACTCAGTCATTAAGTTCTCATATGAAAAGAAGCCAGAAGGAGACGATCAAGTGCCTACACTCCTACTCTTAAAACCTCTCAGTCTCCAGGAGAAAGGATGATCGCTCTGACAATTTTAAGTCTCTCAGGAAAGAAAAGTAACTTCCAAATGGATTTTATATCTTACAACAAGATTAATTTGATTCTGTATTACCTTTAAATAGGTGATTGTAATTATTTACGGTAAGTCATTTGGTAGGGGCTTTTTAGTCACTTTCAGAGAAGAGCTTTATTTTTCAGTCTTTTCAAGTGGCATTCATCTAACCAAATGTAGATGTCTAAAATGTATTTCCGAGTTAATCAATGTAAGCTTCCTTCATAGTCAACAGAAGGAAACACTTTCCTGAGCAGTTTATCATTAAAAAGTAGATGCCTGAAATAAGTCCAACAACTTATACTTTGGAAGTTCTTATATGTCTCTACTGACTGTAAATGGACTCTAGACTGACTAGTTCAGAGATAAACGTCTACTCTGTTCATGCCTGAAGTTGCGTGAGATGAATCCTGCACTGTTTCTCTACCCACAAAGATTCTTTTTTGACTTACAAAAATGTGCTGACATGCCCTTCTCTGTATATTTAAGAAACTGAGTGATATTTCTCTAGGCCTGTAAAAACTATTAATAGATATCAACAAAGAGGGAAGGTTTATGCTCAGTTTCATCAGCACAGACTCATTATGTGCTTGAAGTGATTCTGAGTATTTCTGTACAGGGCTACACAATGAGGTCATGAGAAGGGGAGAAAGCAAACTCTGAATCCATTTCTCCTTGTGTATCATGAATAGGGTGTGAAATTGTGCTAATGTAATTCCAATGAAATCAATCATTTTTAGTATTCTCAACCTAAGAAACAATTTTGCCGTTTGCTTCCATGTAACACTGCATCTCCCAGCTTATTACCAGCAGTGTGAAAAAGACAAAGATACAAACTTATCAAAGACTAACCAAGAAAGGATATCTCTGATCCCTTGATTCCCTTAGGGAAACTCCTTCCACTTAATGCTGTGCAAGCTTAGTTATTTTCTCAAGCTCTCTGGAGGCTTCGGAAATTTATTTCCAAAGGTGTCTATTCATAGTATGTTGCTTTTTTTATATTGTTTTGCATTATTTATAAAGTAGAATTATTATTTTTTTTAATCTTGTGTACGTGAGATATTTCTTTCCCCTTAATATTCCCCTAATCTGTGATAACCTTTTATGAGGGGTGAAAGAGGCACTCATTTTGCAAATTTTCTCCTGTTTTTCATGGAGCAAAAATGTGTGCTGACTCACTCATTCAGCAGAAAATTCAGTTTAAAAATTTTCTGATTTTTGCAGTATATAACTATACCTCCATCTCAAAGAAAATTCAGTTTCAAGAGAGCCTTTTTCAGGCATTAGTTGCATAGAAGCATAGTTTTCAAGTATGCTGACTCTTATTGATTAAAAAAAAAAGAACAACTTTCAGAGCCACATAGTAACACATCAATGGCTAAGCCAATAAAAACAAATAGCGTCGTAACCGATCACACACAAAGGCTGATTCTGAATGGGTGTATATCATCTTTGGTTCATTAACCTCAGTGCAGCTAAATGGATTTTACATCAGCCTTACATCTAACTTTAATGTGTGAATCTGTTAAAAAAAAAAAAAAAAGGAAGCATATTTATTGAGACATAAGAATTTGTAAGATTTTTTTTGATGCCTGCTTCACAGAGGCACAGTGTTTCTGTACGAAGCAATTCCACGTTTTCTAAAATATTTCTGACACTTCTTGACATTCTAAATTCTTCAGAAGAAAAAAAAAATGCTCTTGAGTTTTCTTTTCAGACTTCCATGGATCTGTCTTCATTTTGGTTTAAAGTTTTATTTAAGGCTTGTGAAAGTTGCTAAGTAAATAGTCTTGGAGACTGAAATGTCATTTTCATGTATCAGAGCACAGTAACTACCCATGGTTTGATCTTCCTCTTTTAAATTACTATTTCTGAAGCCAACAGCAACAAAATTAAGGGAGAACACAGCATAAAATCTGGGCTGCAAATTAGTATAAGGGGAATAGAATTTGATGCTTCAATTTTTCTGCTAGACACCTCAGTACCTATCTTCAGCACTGAGCCCTTGACAAATCTTTGGAATATCATAGAAGCATAGGCTCTACCACAAATCTCATTGTTGCTTCTGATGATGAAACCATTATGGACATTTTAGGTTTTGAGGTGGTATAATTTGGCACATCTCCAGTAAAGTCAGACTCTTACACTGAGGACCTAACTTTGTATTTTTTTTTTTTAATATTGATACACCACAGAGGTAGTAATCCCAATAGGCTACTTCTTCTTACAACGTCTTTTCTAGAAGCTGTGACTGGCTTAGAATTTCTGCCATGGTGTTCTGGTGTTGAATTCAAATAAAAGCATAAAAAAGTATTCTAACAGAATCAATAAAAACAACATACAAACAGGCTTTGGACTGTAGGATTAAATCTTGGTACTTAGCTGAAACTTCATCAGCCCTTAAAAAAGTTAAAATAATAACACTGTGATGAGTTGGATGAAGGTCAAAATAAACTGACGAAAGTATGATGTAATACTTCTTGAAATTGTTCCTTCTGTTTCCTGGCCTTGGTTAAATTACCAATGACACAAACAACTGTATAAATTATTGGGGAAATTGTCTTCTTTTGCAGCTAGTCTGCTCAGGAAGAAATAATGTATTTAATCTTTTGCTTCACAGGTGGCTAATACTGGGAGAGTATTTCTGTGATGTGATTGCCTTTTAATAGCATGTCCCCAGTTTGTATTTTATACTCATTATATTATTTGTGTCGTTTTTGTATCTGTGTATTGAATATATCAGTGTATATGCACAGTAATGTCACCATATGTGGTGATAGTATAGTCAGGCACAAGGTCCTTGCAGATACATAATATGCTCACTAGGTAACGTTTCGATGCTTGTGTTTCATATTAGTGGCCAAGGCAATACACCGACACAAGTTCTGTTTGTTCTTCATATCTAACCACCCCAAAGAATTGAAAATATTTCACTTAATAATTTATATATTTTCTACTTTTATTTATGTGAAGTGAGATCTAAGACTTGCTTAACTTATCTTTCAGACAAGAAATGTTCTTTTCTGTCTCTGGGTACATCTAATATTGAGATAAACTTGCTCAGGTCCAGAAACTGTCTTGCCATGGCAGTATACTAAATTAGATGAAAAGCAGGGTAACTGGGTGACACAGAGCTACACTATCACTGTCAGACGGTTCCTGGTCATCAAGCTCCCATGATATATCCCTTCTGTATCTTGTATTATATAATACTCCCATGGCTAGACATTATTTAGTAGATATTAGCTGGTGTTGTTCAAAACTGTGCAAAGGACTATGTAAACAATTGAGCATTTCAGATTAAACAGGGAAATATTCAGACCTGTGTTCTGGCCCTATTTAGTTTGTGTAAAGAGATGCAAACTTTCTAAGTTGGGCCTGTTTTCTCTTTGTGGAGTAGTTTCAGAAATGAGGAGGAAGGCTGCACTTCCTTACGGGTCCAGGAAGACTAACTAAACGTGAGAAGTGTAGGCTGTGGAAGGCTACATTTCGAGTCATGTGCAACAGAAAGGCACTAATTAGCTCAGTGGAGAACTTCAGGTGAGTAAGGACAAGTACAGTTCTTTTTTCACATTTAAGTCCTTCCTATGCTTGACTTTCTAATGAAGTCTGGACTCCTTTGTTATCATGACTGAATCAACTTTCACATCTGTGAAAATCTAGGAAAGTTTTAATATTTTCCTCACAAGGTTAAATCATATAAGATAAAGGAAAAGGACAGAGCTGACCCATATAAAGGACTGAATGGAGACTTTTTCACTTTCAATACCATATTCCTAGCACTGAAATTCACAAATCCTAATATGAAATAACATTGTTTTATCTACTGAAAAAAAAAGGCACTGTGAATCGAATTGGAGGGGAAAAGCACATATAGGTAGGCACTGAGAAAAACAGCTGCAATTAAGTTATGACATGTGAACAGTCACTCTAGAGAACACAGTGGGATGAATGGCAGAGGATGTCCAAGGACTAATCATGTCCTCTTCAAAAGGATGATATTCCTACACTAGAATAACCTTTAACGTTATGCTAGGATATTATTAACTGAGGTGAACACCTGCTAATAACAACAGTTTATAGGCCTTTTTCTTGGCTTTGTCTAATATATCACCTGACCAGATCTGTCTGATGAGGAACCTGTGTTCTGACAAGAGCTCAGCCTTGGCAAGCCAGACCTCAGAGAAAAATGTCACAATGAACTAATACTGAAGAATTTCTCTTACTTAAAACTACCCCACGTAGACCATTGTTAGAAATTGTTGGCACTTACATGTCTATTTTTATTTTGCATTTTGTGTTAGGTTCACCTACCAATGTGTTGATCTGTCCAACGCAGGCATCATTTTTTTATGGTGACTACACTTTGCCTTTCACCTGTTAGCATCAAATCCATGAAGAACACTGAATATGTTAAAAGATGTTTTCTTGAGCCTCTAGTTTACCTTAGTTGAAGAAATTAAGATGCTAGACCCATAGCAATGATCCTCCTCCCACTGCAGCCTCAGATTTGAACCAGTATGATAATGAGTCTTTCCCCAGTGTTTCTGAGTCACTGTCAAATAGTCTCTCCACCTACAGAATGAAGTGAGAAACTGTGTGACTGAGGTCTAGACTGCTATCAAAATGTATAGTTTTCAAGTCCACAACTTTCAATTCTCTTTTGTATCTGCAACCCACCTTAGATTTTAGCACCCTACCTGGAGGAGGCAGAAGAAGAAAAAAGGAGGCAGCTTTCAGAATCAGTGGTTTCTATTAGCACCATTTGCATTGTTATTTACTTGCAGTGGTAGTGTAAATAAGGAATGGACCTTTACCTTGATTTCTCCAGCTCCTTGTTAAACTGGAGGAAAGGTATAGAAAGAAGTCGCAGTAGTTACAATGACCAAAATACAGAATACCAGAAAAGGAAATTAAATCATTTGCTCTGTAGTATGAAATCTAGCTGTATTCTGGCTTGTGTACACTACAGTGCCTAATACAGGCATACAAATTTTATTAGGATCAAATGAAGTCTAGATACAGCTGAATAAGTTTGGGCATTCAGGGGAGCAAATGGAGCTCTAGTTTTTAACTTAGATTGTATTCAGGCTTGGCTACCTACTATGTGCACAAGTCTTGAGGTTTGTTTTTGTTGGACAAATGCTCTTCTGGAATTTTTTTTTTTTTTTTAATCCTGATAAGTATGGAGATTTTGTTCTCTTTCCTGCTTACTCACAGAGTGGAAGAATGGCCCCAGTGAAAATCTTTATACTTCAAGCTTTTAAGGTACTGAGGAAATTTTTCTCCTCCAACACAGAAATTTCTGTTCTACCTTTCAGTTTCAAGATATCTGGAAATCCTGCCATGCTGGCAAGTTAGAAAGGGCAAGCATAGATCACAAAAGATCTTCTGTAGGAAGTTTTACTGAAATGATCTTTAACTCATTGCCTCATGTCTGATACCAACCTTAAATTATTGAACACAGGACTCTAGTGAGGGACAAAAAAAAGCGCCAAAACCAACCAAACATTGTAAAAAAAAAAAAAAAAAGAAACAACAACAAAAAACAGCCCAAGTGATTCTATTTAAACCAACACTAGGTGCAAACTTTTTCCCTCCCATTCTAAGATCGTGATCAGTCCAAGTACTTGTCTGCATGGAAAATCTAGTAGTGAGGAGGATCAAGAACTGGTTG
>NW_008603689.1:0-18722 GCF_000691845.1 Merops nubicus | reverse complement strand
TATTTACAAGTATTTCATACTGCTTAGTAGCAGGTATTCATGTAACAGAGGCTTTAGTCTCACTTAAAATTTATGAGCTACTAACACAGTCCAGAAGGTTCACTGTGAAACTTGCTCTCATCAAGTGTCAGAAGCAAAAGAGGCTCTTTGCCAATGGGACACTTCTATGGATCTCCTAAGGAAAAACTGTGCCTGGGGAGGGAGCTTGGGCTGGTGGAAGGAACCACAGATGGCATTACCCATCAAATTCATCCAGTCCCTCAAGAAATCATGACTGAAGATTTGACTGCATATATACCTCAGTTCCCACCACCTGCAGATCTGGTTCACTGGGGCAGACAGACAGTAGAGGAATCAAACTTTCCTACAGGCTGAGCTAACTAATACATTTGTAAGAAAGGTTTGACAAACTAATGAGCACTTCTTGCTAAAAGACTACAAAAATAGGGTCAGAAGCTTGTTGCTTAGATGTCTAAGCAGTTCTTGATGCAAACAAGGCAAAAATTTAAAGAAAACTTTGCTGAAAAGGATTCAACCAAGCAGTTAAATCCAAGCAGATTTAGAAAACAATTTTACCATTGGCAAGTCAACAGCCAGTGTGAGTTGGATGGCTTTTGAATCCCAGCTTTTGTTCTTGCCAAGGGCAAACTTTGGTAAGTTGAAAAATCTTAGGGCTGCTTTTAAGATGTTGCTATAATCAGTCCAACACAATTCCATCACAGTTCACTTATTCATGAATTTCAGATTTGATTCCATCACTTTTCATACAACCAAATAGTTCACTAGAATTTCACTCCTGATATGAGTCTTTATGATTGACAGGTCATATTTATATTGAAAATACTGCATCAAAGGCTGCAGAGTCAAAAAAAAAAACCCTGCAAGAATTTATGATGAGTGTAGCTGTATGGAATCTTTTTAATATAAGATTTGAACTCTTTCATTAAAGAAAGGGCACAATGAGAAGCTGGCTGCCAATCTGGTCAACAAAGAGCAGCATGTATTTTTTTTTCCTATTTGGTTAACAAGATGAGACTAGAACAGATGCTTTATGTTACAGCTCATTTATGTCTTATTTTCTGGTTTGTTTGGTTTTGTTTGGTTGGTTTTGGTTTGTTTGTTTGTTGTTGGTTTGTTGCTTGGTTTGGTTTTAAAACCAATAAAGTGGCAAAAATAAGGACTGGGAAGTTCACCTGAAAAAACTGTATTTACTTAGAACTTAGAAAAATGTTTCCCTTTGTTTTTTCCCCTTCACCCAACGTTCAGCAGTGGTTTGCTGTGAATGTGACAGCTCCCAGGTTAGAATTTCCCTTTGATTTTGCCAGCTCTGCTGATGTTTGCCCTGAAAAAACTGTATTTACTTAGAACTTAGAAAAATGTTTCCCTTTGTTTTTTCCCCTTCACCCAACCTTCAGCAGTGGTTTGGTGTGAATGTGACAGCTCCCAGGTTATGATTTTGCCAGCTTTGCTGGTGTTTGCCCATGTCTGTTGGCAGGGCCACGTGTGGGTGATGGTGCCACCCCCATGTGCTGTGCCTGCTCTCACCCTTTCCTAGGGCACAGCACAAGTTTGGCCACAGGAACGTGCTTGGTACCCACATGGCAGCAGGTACCATTGCAGGAAGTTACTTGTGATGCTCCCCATCTTTCACACACACTGATAACCAACAAGGTCACATGAAGCAACCACTGGATCAGTGCAGCTGGGCATAAGTGTGGGGATAGAAGAAGTATTTTATCTATTTTTCTGAGACTTTAAAGGCAAATGCTGTATTATCTTGTACTGGAGGAATAAGTACTGTTTTGGCTGGAACATCTAAAATTATTTTGTATTTCATTAGTTGAATGAATTGTTTATTGTCATTTTTGCTCAGTAACAATACTACTTTTTCACCTCTACCCACACAAATACATAAACAGGGTAATTCTTCTTTGCTAGAAAATGGGTTTAAATAATTTCTTCATGTTCTAAAGAACTTGGAAGTTTCCAGAAAACACGGCCATTAAAAAAAAAATAAATCTCTGAAAATACAGATGAGAAGTAATTTCTGTGTTTTTTTTTGTTTTTTAAAAGAATACATTCATCTTTTTGGCCCTTCTACTGTTCCAGACTTATCTGTGAAAGCTCTGGTGCAGGAACCTTATCTTACTCTCTTTCTGTAAAGGACCATCTCATAATAAACAAGCTAGATTGAAAATTGAGGAATATTAAAATGAGAAAGGTTGTGAAGAACTGTCTGTGATAGCACTGATATTGCCACACATTTAAATTAGTTTGGCAATTATTTCGGGAACAGCTCAGCTGGGATAATCATCTGATGTGTTTGAGTTCTGTGTCTATTATTTCTCAGATTTCTGGTAGCTATTGTCACCCTGTATGACAAAGTACAGTTACTGGACACAGTTAAGTGTCTCTCACAGCAGAGTCTCCTTCTCTGGAGACTTTCAAAACCCACCTGCATGCATTTCTGTGCACCCTGATGTAGGTGAAGCTGCTTTAGCAGAGGGGTTGGACAGGGTGATCCCCAAAGGTCCCTTCCAACAACTACCATTCTGTGAGAATTACCACTATCAGCTTCAAATCAGCTGCTCCAGGGAGACAAGCAGGATTTGGCCTGTGTCGTGGATAATCAGAGCTGACAATTAGTTTTTGATTGTCACTTTCTCAGTTTTCAAATATATATATGTAAGGTGACTGCCAAATCATCCTCCTTACCACTCCTGTATCCAGGCTGCCTCAGAATATTGCTGTTTACTGTAAGGCATCCTCACAGAACTCTTTCTGGTGGTGTAATTCACCCAGAGATGTGCCAATAGACTTCTGTCCACTCAACAACTGAACCTGTGTCGTTGGCAAATGAGTTCAGTAATTGACTTTGGTATTTAAATGGGAAGCTAAAAGCCATTCCCCACCTGCTAGTGTAAACCAGCTGGAGACATTTACAGTGCTGATAACAAACACACCACAGGAGAGAGAAAATCTTGAATTCCAGGGTTGCCCTGGATGATAACAAGACCTGTCTGCTCTCTGGGAACTGGGGACAAAGGCACACACAAAGATCCACAGCCTGCAAAATAATGTGACAAGAGCAGAAAGCCCATGTCTGTAATTGCTGCTGACACCAGTCCAAACCAGTGCTGGGGATGCTTGTGCTGAAAGGGCTGTCCCTTGCCTCACAGAGGTTGATTGGAAGGCAGCTCTCTGAGAACCACAGCATGTTATTTCATCAGCCAGCCTGTCAGCTCGGTAATGAGAAAGCTGGAATGCTCTTGCCACTTATTTCGGTGAAGAACAGCCCAGTTTTCAGCATGCTGATGGCACTGCAGCCCCCTCACCCACCCCAGGACTCCTCTAATGATCTGACCACAGAGGAGGAGAGGTGGCAGAGCTGGGATGGGGGAAAGGGTAGAGGGAGTTCTTGTTAAATGCTGCTTAGATTTGTGTGAGAATCTGAACTAATCTTCTTGCAAATAACAGCTTTCCTCACAACCTAACTAGTGACAACAAGTAAATATAGTCCAAGGAAACAAAAGGGACACTGGTAAAATGAAAAATGCCTGACAGAGACCCTTAATAAGAAAAGCTGCAAAAATCTTGCCACCAATTATGCTGTTTGTAGAAGTGAGATAAGAAAGTTACTCTTACTCCTTCCTTCAGTAATCCAGGTACAGCTAATTTCACATTTCTCATCTGACAACAACTTTTGGCTTATTATGCAACTTTAAAAACAATGCCCTTATTTTAAGAAGAGATAAATCATTCATTTAGGTGAAAAAAAAAGAAATTTTACTTACTTTTTTCACAATTTCAACTTTTTAAAATTGTCAGTTCAAGATTAACTGCCAAAATGTCAATGATACTTTGATGCAGCATTCTGGCACGGGCTGCCAGAGAGATCTGATAATAAAAGAACATTAGCTGCTCCACGTAGGTGGTTGGCTTTGATCCCACGAGCTTTCCAATATGCTTCCCATTACATTTTGATGTGTCTGTACTGTGAAAATGGGTTCTGATGTTTGATACAAGGGGAGGGGGGTTACACAGCAGAAAATATCAGTATACCTAGTATACAGAGCAGGTCTGGACATAGAGGAGAGTGCTGAAGCTCCACTTGGCTGAATTAAGATTTAATTAGAACTTAAAGGATATAGTTTAAATTTATTTTTAAAAAAAAAAAAAGAGAGAAAAGGGAGAAAAGCAGCAACCATTTGTTGTTTTACTATTCCCCTGAAGATGCACTTTGTGACTGGCCCTAACCTGTAATGTAGATCATGGTTACAAGAACCCTTTTCTGTTGAGGCAGCTTCTCTTGGATGGGTGCAGGGTTGAGCTAGGAGGTCACCTGAGGGGTACCACAGAGTTTCAGGCTCCTGCTGGCCAAGGAACACTTGCACACTGCCACTCTTGTAGGCAACGTGCTTTTCAGCTGGGCATGAATGCCACTGCTTGGAGACAGTTCCTCTTGTACCCTTGCTCTCAGGTCTTCTCCAGGCAAGTGCCACCCGAGTTACATGGAAGTTTGGAGGCACTTGCCTTTGACACTACATCCCTGGTGTTATTGGATGACTTTTCACAACCTTGTGCCTTTTATATTTACTGGTTTTAAGATGGACTTTGTGCTGCTTCCACTCAGAGATTCATCTCAAGAGACAGAACAAAGGTAGGTTTTTAAGTTACTTCAGAGCTGACAAATGCCCCAATCAAAGTAATTTTCCATATCCTTCACCCAGCTATTAAAAATATCAATAGCCTTTAAATAATAATGAAAAATAAATTACAATAAATTCTGGGTGTTTCGGTTTACTTTTCATCTTCAATTTTGAAGGCTTGGTATTGTTAAATTTCTTTTATGAGTATGAAAGTTTCACAGTTACTCTTCTTTCAAGTGAAAACCTGGGGCTTTGCCTACCCACATGCTTCCAGAAAGGGTCTTTCAGAAAGGGCTGAGATTATAGAATTAACAGTACTGCTTCCAAAGCTGTGGGAAGCTCTGAACTTAGTTTACTGCATTATGTTGGCTTTCACACTCTCTAAACTCCCTTGTTCTGTGTCTTAGTTTTGGGGGTTTATTGGACATCTGCTCAAAAATACACAGATGGCTGGTAGGGACTAGATCTTGCTTAAAATCTGGATTTCTGCTTGGAATTACATTTTGAAATCTGTTTTGGTTCTAATTGTGAAAAAGGGTTTTAAAAGTTCACAGAAATATTATAATTGCTATGTCCCATTTGATGATGTATTTGTACACACCCCAGAAGATTTTGTAAGAAAAAATAGCTTTTTTAACACTAGAGTTTTCTAATATAAATATCTTCAAGAATATTACAAATATTGGGAAACTATCTCCAATATCAAGCAGAATCCTTTTGTCATACAAGTATCTACAGACCTGTAGGTTTTGTCTTCACCAAAAAGAACCAGTTTAACACTACAGTTAAAATAGAAATAACTGGCACAGCAACAGAATTGGAAACCAGGAATAACTGTAGATATGTCATTTCTGAATCCTAGCCAAGCACTGAAGAGTACTTCTGTGGAATTTCTGATTTTTAGGAGCACCATCACATGGTACTCAGAGTCTCTTAAGGCCAAAGCCCTGACTCTTTTTTAAAGTTAGTTTTGGGTTTTGGTTTTGGTTTTTTCCTTTTTTTCTTTGTTTTTCTGGAAAATGGAATCTGGAGTGATCATCTCATTTTTGGATTTAGGTTTTGCAAGTCACTGTAGCTACATTAATTTATAGACTCTGATAATCTGGATCATTGTCTCCATATATATATACTTTACAGTATATATTTTTACAGATTTCAAGATTTCAAACCAATAAGCTTAAGGAGGAAAAAAAAATAAGTGAAAATATTTTTCAGTCAGTCCTGAAGAATTTTTATGTTAACTCTTCAGAACCAGCATGACATTTGAACCAGGGGTTATATTTTTCAAATTCTGTTTCAAGCAAATCCTTATCCTTCCCATTCCTGTGCAAAGACTGTTGCAGGAAAATAAAAACCAGGCCTTCTTCAAAACATAAAAGTGGAAAAAATGTTGTAGGACATGATATCATGCAACGTGGCTGCTCAAAAATAATCATTTTAAAAAATGTCTAGGCACTCCCTGGTGCTTTTATTTCTAGTTTATCTGCTTCTTCTATACAGAACAGCATGTCAGATTTCCTGTCTTCTGGTTTCCAATAACTGAAAGCTTGGAAGTTTGTTTTACTCTATTAAATCTAATCATTAAGATATAGAGAGTTTGCACTCCACAGAGACTTCTGTTCAGCTATTGAGTGAATTATTTATAACCCATTTAAAGGCAGGATTACTGTAAAATATTTAAATGTAGTTTAGCCTCTGAATCAAAATCAACATAAAACAGACTAAGGGTTTTCCAAAGGGAATTCTATAACACAAAGATTCCCTTTCTATTCTAAAATGTTTCCTTTCAGATAATTTTTTTTGCAAGACAATGCCTACCTCTGAGGATCTTCCCATTATTAAATAATTGTGTACTTTACTAGGGAAAAAACCTGTAGCTGTATAAATAAAACTGCAAATACAAATCCCAACAAAACCAGATGCATTTCCACCCACAAAGCATTTCACCATTACAGACAAACAAGTTTCATGAAGAGTTATGTTTGTGTAGATTTACTTCAACTGGCACATCTTCCACAGCAAACTATATTTTATATTTTCATGGAAGAATTTTTTTAAACATTAAACTTTTTTGAGGCTTATTTGAGATTCTGGTTCTATGTGTTATTATTGTGCTCAAGAAAGTAAAAATATCCTGAATCATAAATACACAAAAAGATGAATGGGAAATGTGTGTTCCCACTTTTACCACTTAACTCATCAAATTACTTATGCAAATAGTGACAACAAATTATTAGCAAAAGCAGTCTGTAGAAACATTTACTTTCCTGAAGGTACCTACAAATATTTGCAGGCTGAAACCCAAGACTTAATACTTGTGGTGGCAGCAAAATTACATGAATTTCTTTCAAGCATTTGGAAAGTTTAGTGTTCTTTTACTTGAGGAGTTTAGAAACTCCATTTAGGTGGTAAGATCCTACATTTATTTTGTCTGTAGGTGCTTTTCTAAAACATATATTCACAAAGAACTCCCCCAGTGCTCTGCACAGGAATATTTAAATAAATAAAAAAGAGGACCTAGGCAAAAGATCCCTTTTCACTGAAAACAACTTGGTTCTAGCAAACCCTTCCACCAGCTGTAAAACAGGCACAGGCAAGGGCACAGCAAAGCAACAGAAGGCAGAGAGTTTGCACTCATTTCTGTAACCCTTACCAGCATTTAACACAACAGCACAGGATGGATCTACTTGGGTTGCTGGAATTGAAGAAAACCATGGTAGTTTTAGGGTGAGAAACTTGCAGTGGCATAAATAGACTTTTTTTCCATTTGATTAAAACCAGTATTTTTTTTTTAGATAAACACAACCTTACATTTTGACAGTGGTTTATTCTTACTGTGACACCAAGTTTGGTGTTTTGTATCTATATTTTTCCTAAAACAGAATTCACCATTCCACTGATTTTCACATTACATTTACACCCAAAAAGTACAGCATCATTTTATTTCTAAGGAGCATTTTATTTCCAAGGACAACCACATCAAAAGGGTGCTACTTATGTTAAGTCTCAACGTTTCACTGTGCACCTTCCTGCATCTTAAGAGACAGAAACAGGGAGACAGAAAGGTCAGAAGTGAGGGTGAAGGAGAAGAAAGAGCAGGAGAGTGTATGTGAGATTTTGCACATGCATGCCTGACAAAGAGCAAAAGGGAGATGAGCTGGATTGGAGCAACGACCACATATTTTGATATTCCCCTCTCTTGCCTACTCCTGTGTTTGTCATAGAGCCAAGCTGCAAAGACTTTCTTCAGGAGGAAGGCAATTTTTACTGCTGTGCCATTTTAAAGGAAAGTGAGAGCCCAGAAAAGGTCACTGTGGGCAGACTGCAACAGAGATCTGGCCTCTCTCTCACGAGCCTTTCACAGGCATACACTACACTGAATTGTACAGTTGTATGCAAATTATGAGCAAATGTACAAAATGGCCTAGCTGCTAATTTGCAGAAGTCTCATCCAGAGGTGCATAAGGCTCGGCTGCAAAGTCACTGCTGAAAAAAAGGCATGGAAGAAGGAGGAAAAGTGAAACCCTGCCAAGTCAAATGTGAATGGCATAGCATTCTGGCAAAGCCAGAGGGGATTTGGATGCAGGGGTGGAAGATGAGAGGGAACCAACAAGTCTTCTTTGCCAGGCTGAAGCTAAATGGGAAATGAGAGCTGAGCAAATAAGAGCTGCTGGGTTGAGCTCAGTTTTAATGACACATGGAGCAGATCATTGTGTGAACAGATTCAGTTTTAGCTCATAACCTGTGCAGTCCCTCTCTCCCAAGTTCCTCCTGTCAACACACCAGACAGCTGTCTGAGGTTTACCAGCATTTATCCCAGCTCAAATCCTCTGTGCTTTGAGAAACACAGTGAGGAACTGCCAGAGGTTGTCATGCTGCACTGGTAACCCACCAGATGAACTCCAGACTTGCATCATTTGTCATGACAACGTTCCAGCCCATGGCCACTGGGAAGGCCTGTGCCAGGCAATGAGGCAAGGAGTCACTGCTGAAAATGGATCTGCTTCAAGAACCATTTTCATCCCCCACCAGACACCATTTGCTGAACATATTTATGTTATTCTATCTAACTTACTGTGTGTTTGCTTTTTCTGGTAGCTTACAGTCTGAATATACAACCTGAACATGCCCTGCTGTGATGGACACCCCTTATGAAAGCATGGAGTGATACAACCATGACTGTGAGAAGGGAAGTCATGCCTTTCCAAAGACCTTTAATGATGAAAAATGTCCTACTAGAACCAGCAGAGCAGTTCTAGGTTAGCTAGATATTATCCTGAGAAGGAACATCTTGCAGCAGGAGCTCCCTAATACAGAAAGGTTGAAGCCCATGGCACTACTGTGGGAACACTCTGAAGTGTCTTGCAGCTGAAAGCTTTTTCACTGCTTAAAACTCACAGTAATTGAGAATTGTGCAAAGTCTTTCTGAAGTTGTTATTTGGCCTTTGGCTTACTCTTACCTGTTCTGCTTTTAGGAGTGTGTTTTACTGGTGACAGTGACAAGTGGAGCCTTGCAGACTTGGACAAATAATGTTACAAAAGCAAGGTTTATTCCCCAAAATAAAAATGCTATATGGCAGCTCTATACTCGTGGTCCCAAGAAATCCCAGCAACAGGGTTTGGAACAGACGAACTTGTTATTGCACAAGAGTTGTTACTGCACAAGCAGTCCACAGACTGCTGGAGATCACCCTACCAGTGCCAATGTTAGCTAGGGCCCAGTGGAAAAGTGTCATGGGGATTTTGTGGGACAAAAGCCTATTAAATTTTTGGGTTTTGAAAACTAAATGTGAAAACAAACAAACAAAAAAAACCCCCACGAAACTCAAACCAAAAAACCAAACCACACACACACAAAAAAAACCCCACCTATCTCAGGTGAAGTATTTGCTCAAGTAGAGGAATTTTGACTTCACTGTTCCACAGAGAGCATAAGTGAGGTTATTAATTCAGTCACAAATTTGACATTTCCTGGCATCTGAATGCTTAACTATGGAAACTTTATCCAGCATCAACTGTGAGGGTCTTTGCATGTGTCTTGGCTTATTCTTTGAGTGCTCACAATGTGTTTAGTGCCATATGGGCACAAAAAAGAGACAGCTCTGCCCCTAGGATCTTACAAATTGGTTTAAGTCAAAGAGAGCAGTGAAAAGAAAAGATTTGCATGTGAGATATATGTATATGTTCCAGGCATCCACAGTATCTCACAATACATCTGGAGAAAACTTGACATCAAAGCAGCATGCCCAATTTAAATCCTAAGGGAGAGGGTATGCAGAAAATTGGGTGGAGAGACCAGGTTTTGTAACAGTGAAATAAAGGGAGACCTATCATACCTGGTCCAAGTTCTTCCAGCTGCCAGAGATTAGTTTTGGATTTTAAAGAAAACCCAGATTTCTGCATTTGCAGGGAAAATTGTTTGATAAGTTGAAATCAATTTATATTATGTGTCAGATATTTATTTGGGCACACAATGCCCTTTTTGCCATATATGTAACAGTGAAATAAAGGGAGACCTATCATACCTGGTCCAAGTTCTTCCAGCTGCCAGAGATTAGTTTTGGATTTTAAAGAAAACCCAGATTTCTGCATTTGCAGGGAAAATTGTTTGATAAGTTGAAATCAATTTATATTTTTTTCAGATATTTATTTGGGCACACAATGCCCTTTTTGCCATATATGTAATAAATATGATTCCAATCAACTGAGATAAAATAGTCAACACTGTTGTTCACCAACAGAATTATAGAATAGTCAACACTGTTATTCACCAACAGAATTATACCAATGAAAAATATAAACATTTTCTATTTGGTGAGATTAAACCAAGCCCAGAATTGACATGAAGCTGTATATGAATTTTAATTTAGCTAACTGTGGCATACATAGTAATGGCCAGAGACAACTGCTTAGGGCTTCATTAAATAAAATTCATAACCCAGAAGACTTATGCAGTAAAAAACACTGTTACTGGAAACTCAAGAGAAAGGATAGTAAAAGAAATAATTAAAACTATATTCACATTAGACAGAATTATTCATTTTTACCTCAGAAAGTAGCAAGCTATGTTCCTGAACAAGATGTAGTCAATTTAAGGGCAGAGTAATTAGCACTGAACAGCTACATGTGATGGAGCAGAATCTCTGCAACAGGAAAAATTATACAACTTGAGAGGCTGGTTTGCTGCCAGAGACAGAACTGTCACCAGTTGACATTTGTTTTCATAGGGAATGTTGCAAGAATAATGAATTGCAATTAAAAGCAGAATAGATTGCTGATACAGCCAAAGAGAGACAGCATGATGGAATGCACTGTGTGTGAAGGTTAACAGCTTGTCTACAGAGACCACCTTGCTTAATCACACAGTGTTACTGCCTTCTGAACTCTAAAATCTCTTCTGTATTATATACTGAAGTCCACTAAAAGTTCATAAATTGACATTATTCTCATTCTCCAACAAACACGTTAGAAAACTACTCATAATCCATAAGGAAATCACTGTCCAAGGATGTTAAGGAAGGCAACTCTTCAGTAAGTTGCAAAATGAGATCAGAAAGTTACTCCTGTGAAAACAGTATTTGTAGATAGAAGATCAAAGACAAAATGTCACAAAGGTCTCAGAAAAAACATCCAAAGAATCATTTCTTGCAGAGAAAAATTGCTCAAATGGCTGTGTTATAGGAATATTTAGACTATGATGAAAGTAATAGCATTTGTAAATTCTTATTCCAGACACAACTCCTTTTCTTCCTAATATCACCTTCTAGTTAAAATAAAAAGACAGTTTGTGAAATGCATGTTCTATGTTTTACAAACCATCTTTATTTTAAAATATCTAGCTTAGGCTACTATCAAAAGAACTTATCAAAAAGCCTCCATATTCTAACCTAGTTGAGTAAGAAAAATGTCAAAGATTTTAGTAAGAAAAGCATCAGCTCAAAATACTTAGATGTTCAAGATACCTAGAGAAAAAAAAATATGGAATCTTACAGGGTGCTGCCATCTAAGGCCAAAATCTCAGCCTTGCACTATAAGAAGCCCTGGGAGACAAGACCACTTAAAGACAAAGAAGATGTTTCTAGAAAAACAAAGTAGAGTTTCCTTTCAGAAGAGAAAGAAATTCAGCAAGGGACTGAAAACCTTGATTTATTGATTGATTTGCTTTAATCTCTTAAACAACTGAGCAGTGTGATCTGGTTATTTACATTCCTAAACAAGAGAGAGGTTAGGTGGAGCACAGTATATTCAAAAGAAATAAAGGGGTATTTAAATCAGATAATGCAAATGAAGTAGAAACAAAATAAATCATCTAATCCCCAAGGCAGATGCTGGACTGATCATCCAGATGCTGGCAATTCATCCTGCTCAAATCCCTCATCCCACATTTCATGCAGCTGGAAGAAAGAAGAGAATTAGGAATTGGCTGCTGTATGTGTACACAGTGTTCCCCTAGCTCAGGAATAAGATACAACAAAAATATACATGAAACAACCACTTTTTTTCACAAGTCTGATACAGTTATATATTGAGAATATTCTTCATTTTCTTCTCAAATAATGCTTCCAGATAGACAAACCTTTCCATCTGAAAAGCAGAGGATTTGTAGGGCTCAGTATCAGTGCTCCTAGCCTAGTTTATAGTCTCTCTTTTTGTTTAAAAATGTGAAAGATTCAGCAGAAAGGTTCTACCCTCTCATTATTCACTGCTGCTCATCACTTCTGGAACAAGAGAACACACAGGATCAAATGATCTGTCAGACATGGCATGGCTCAAGCTACCAGGAGGCAACTAGACCTTCATGGAAAAGAGCTCCCATAACTGAGGGAGCTCACACCTCCACAGCTGGCTACTCCATTTCTGTACACCAAAGGATGGGGTACTGGTGCTGTAGGTCTGTGATGCCATTCTGAAAGGTATGGACCTTCCAGATGTGGTACAGGAAACACAGAAGTGTGTATGAAAGCAGCTGCTGACCTGGAAGGAATGAAGTCTCCAGGCTTCTCTGAGCAACTCATAGCTTAGAAATGCAAAAAGCTTGTTTCCAGCAAAGCTTGTAAGAACCAAGGACAAACCTCCTTGACTGTGCTGGACCTTGGGTATTCCAGAGATAGGATCAATACACGAGTTTGGGAAGTAGCAGAAAAATGGATAAAACTGGGTGTCTGGGTCTTTTGCTGAACATGTAGGCCAGTTTGAAAGATCAGGACACACACAGGCCAGGCTTTACCATCCCACTCCAACACACAGAGGAAAGACAGGATTTGGCATTAACCACCAGAGGAATAAGCAGATCAATATATTCACTCCTGGTACATAATGTCACAAAGGAAGGAGTAAGCCAAACTAGGAATCCAGTAATGGGGGATGGAATAAACCAAGTCAACAGTCCAACCCAAATCACACAGAATCACCACTGTCATTGCCAAAGAAAATCACTGTCACACATCACTCTCATCCCATCCTGCTCTCAATCCTGTCCCACCACTGCTGGAAACTCTGATTGCCACAGACAGTCAGGGAGGCTTTCCAACAAGAGGAAACTCCACATTGTGTACACTACCTGAACAAAGTTGCCCATTCCCTGCAGGCAGAGCCAGCCTTCACACTCTTTGGAGGAGGAGTAGATGACATTAACTTCAGAGGCAGGGCACATGGTGTTCATTTCCAATTTGGTTTGCACCCAAGGTTGGCCTCACCTTGAGAGAAAACCAAGAGGAAGGTCTCTCCTGCCTGGCTGTGGGCATCATCCATATGTCAAACTTGACTCAGGGCTTGGGTTTTAGACACCAGCACTTCACTGGGGAAGTCACATGTCAAGCATTTCTCTGCAACAACTTAGCTATGAAATTATTTTAGGAGAGCAATTCCCATCCTTTCCCACATTGCTTAAAGAGCATGTAAAATATGGAGCCCTACAGATCATTTAATTACACTCTTAGCATTTATTCTGGAGAGAAGCTAGAGCTACCTCTCAAAGCTGATGTAATTATTACAAACATCCCATCTATGGACATACAGTGCTGTGCCCTGTGTATGTATATGAAGTCTGAGAAAAATGCTAAATACAGGCCACTGAGCTGAATTAGGTACTCCTAGGGATGTATTTGGTAGTTTGTGTAAACTATAAAGGCATCCATCTTAATGTCCTTCCTATGAGGAACACAAACCCAGGTTCAACACTGGAAAGGAAAATTCAAAAATGCCTCCTGTGCTCCTATCTTGGACAACTGTAGTGATTTGATGGGTGACTTCTTACATACAAGTGTGGGGGTTTCTTTCCTGTATATAAAGATTCTGCTTGATTGTGGAACACATTGCACTAATATATTATAGTGCATTACATGGGTTGCAGTTAAATTATGGGAACAGAGAGGGGTTTAAGTTCATCATCCTGTGATGAAGGAGCCACTAATCTTTGTAAGGATTATTGTGCCTGAAGGATTTTATGGATGGCGTTGGTACAGGCTGATTTTCTTAGCATACAAAATCTCACTGCCAGCCTCAGTGACTGCTGGTATATGTTCTTAGAGTACCATCTAACTGACTTACACAGATTGTTTACAGGCTTATGATATTTTAATAAAAGCCTTTTGGCATGGTAGGGGTAATTTATTTCATTATGAGTAACAATATATTCTAAACATAGGCACAATGAGAACAGTAAATGCCAAACAAAACTTTGTTAAGCTCATAGTTTATATTTAGAGAAGATGAATGTACAGTGAGCTGAGATGGCTCCTTAGCCTTATTAAACAGCCAAAGAATTCTGCAGTGTCACAGAAACAGCAATAAATAAAATGAAAATTAGAAACAACCAAACAATTCCCAAGGTCTGCGTGCAATTCCAAAGTCCCTGCAGGCAAACGGAGGATTTCTGCCCCTTCCAGCTTGTTTTTAGGAGCCTGGGCATCGTGAGAGTGCAGAGGCACCAGGAGCACAAGCTTTTGAGCAGTCTGTCTCCTCAGAAACCCTTCTAATGTCACCTCCCAGACAGGCTGCAGAGGTGTTCTGCAGAGGATTGGGGAGAACAGGGCTTGAGCAACTCAATGTTTGACCAAATATTAGCAGAGGAGCTTGTTTCTCCTCTATCACTGGCAAGCACCTTGAGCTCAGTATCTGGTATTTTCACAGCAGTACATGCAAGCCCCAAATGGCCACCTTTCAGATCCCTAAATGCCTGCAAAGACATCCTGCTCATTATTTCTTCCTTGAAGAAAGGAAAAGCAAGAAATTATCTCCTCCCACTTAATTTCTGCATTCCAAGGCCACAGCTGGCATGCTGCATCATTCTGTATTCTTCCTTTTTGGTTTGTGAACTCAGCTGTCTTGGAACTGAAGGTTCCCCAAGCCCACAAGACAAACGGTGGAACACAGCAGAGTAAGATCACTGCTGAAAGGTTTTTCTATTTTCTTGAAAGCCCCAAGTAAAGATGACATTTATTCTCCCTGAAAAAGTGATGGCAGGATAAGATACATAAACAGAGCTTCTCTTGCTGACCTCAGTTCTGTGATCTACTTCAGCATGTGCAACCCATGAAGGACACCTCAGGGGGAATGAAAGACAGACAAGCTGGTAAGTCCTGCTGGGAAGGTGGAAGGAAGAAGTGGAAATGTTGCATAAATCTTTGGGTAGCCAAACACAACTCAGACAATTAAGAAATACCTGTGGAGGCCATTGACCATCTTGCCTTTGGACATCAGCATCTGGCAAAATAACCAGTAGGCTCAGGATGTTGAAACTCCCACCCCTCCACACCCACACTTATGGGTGCCTGAAAACCTTTGTGTGAAGGAGTCCTGAATGATTCTTCATGTGATGCCTGATGGGGCAGTCTGCTGGGACCTTCTCCAAGAGGAAATCTCACTCCCTGGGGCCTCCTGTTCCCTGTCCCCCCTCAGCTCTAGGGCAGCAGCATCAGGAGGGAGTTGAGTTTAGCTCTTGGGACACTATCCTTTGTCAGCCTCCACAGAGCAGAAACAGGAAAGCAGAGACTCTGCTGTACTTGTGGTTAGTATCCTCTGCCTCCCAGCAGAACTGTTTCAGTCCTTGTTTCACTTCTGCCATGGCATCCCATGCCTATGATGTATGTTTCTGCTATGCTATACATTCCCATTACTGATGCAAACTTGTGCTTCCTTGAGCAATACTGTAGGTATCACTGGGGATGTGAGCAAGCCCTGGCCAACAAGCTCAATTTTGGCAGCACACTCCTGGCCCAGGGGACCACGTGATGCCTGGCAGCCTGCACCCCCAAGTGTTGTGCTGGCAGTCTGAAAGAGTTTGAGTGGAAAACGTGTATCTAAACACCAAAGAAGGGGATATTAAGGTACCATCAAGCTCCTGCAGACTAGAGGGCAGAGGAGTAGCCTGCTAAAGAGGACAGAAGACCAGAAAAAGGGCAGTTATAAGAATATCTCTAAAGAAATACTTGGTTTTGTGCCCAGTTTTTTCCAGATGTGCTGTAACCACACTGCAAGGAGGCAGAAAGGGTAGAAAGGATAAGAACAGTTCAGCTGGTGGCATACTTGAAACCTGACCAGCACTTGCAAGCTCAGGCTGTATTCAGCCAGGCAAGGAACATAAGGACTCTCAGTGCAGATGACAACAGTGACATAAGCAAACACAAAACCTATAAATGCATATAGGATCCAATTTCAGCTCCAGAACAAAACAGTTTGTCTTGGCATTTATAAACCTAAACCCTCCCCCTGTGCTTTGCATGTCACATAAAGGAGAAATAAAAGCTTCTGATGTAATTACATAAGTGCTTAGAAATATTTATTATTAATGTAGGTTATGTATGATCTGTTATACTGCACAAAGTAGGAGCATTAATGATTTCATAGACAAGGCATGAGTCAGTAAAAATTTTACAGCTGCTATGAATTATGTTTATGGTTCTCTCAGAATATCCAAAATTGTTTATGTTTATCTACATGGAACCATTCTTTAGGTCATACAGCTAAAAAATACAGCACCTACTACTCTTATTCAAGCTTTAGTGTTACAGTCATATGACAAACAAAGGAAGGATAGAACCTTGCACTGGTTACAGTGTTTTCCCTTACTTTGAACAAATTGATGCCCTTGCTGTTCCAAAATACCTTAAAAAAAGCACCCTATGATAAGTCATTTCCAGGGAAGTCTTGTACATTATAAAAGACACTCAGAAAAACTTGTCTTGAATCCTGTGGATAACCTTGAACACGTAGAGTGATGAAAGATTAACTCAGGCAAAGGCACAAAGACTCTTTAAGATGATCAGGGGCTGCTCAGCCCTCACCATAGCAGAGGTCACTGGTTAGCACCCCAAATAAAGAAGCCAAGGACAGGAATATCATCCCTGTCTACAGTCATTACCCAATACTCTCAAATAGCTGTTTGTGCAGGGAGAACACAATTTAAGCTACTGGACAACGTTGGCACAGAATCAAAATATAAATAAATCCAGCCAAGAAACTAGCAGAGATATTGTAATGGGTGTAAGCATGGCTTTGAAACATTGACCCAGTAGAGGCTGAGAAAAACTGTCCTGGGCTGAAGATGTAGCATGTATTCTTTATAGGAGGGAGTGTAGCATTGCATGGCATGCCTGTAAGAACAAGTAAACTGGACTCAGTATACCAGAAGGTCAACTCAATACTCAATTCTCCAAAACAGCTGGAAAGCAGATACGTCTTTCCAGCCCTAATCTATATTAATTTGTAAAGTTATAAGTCAGCTGTCTCTAATAAGGAACAATGAGGCTATCACCACCACACTGCTATAAATAACCTCAGTGCAAGAGCATTACTCACTAAAACAGTCATCAAAACTGATTTTTACTTGGTGTATAGACAGAAGGCTTTTATTTTATGAGCACCATCCTTCTAACAAAACAATCTCTCAGTGGCACATCCCTACCCTGCTGCAACACAAAGAAAGGTAAGAAAACTAATGTGAGCATACAAATGTTATAATATTTAGCAGGGGTTTTTTTTTTGAGTCCCAGTATCCCAAGTTTTAAATATTGTGAAATTTCTGACCTTGTACTTGCAAAATGGAAGAGAGGTAGATTTCAAAGGGTCACTTTAAAAGGCTTTTAGGTTGGGAAAGAGGCACACTAGAAACAGAGAGTGGAGCAGAGCTACCTTCCCTTGTCCCCAAGCAGCTTCATGGAAATCATATGAGAAATTACATAGAGTGGAATTCAGTCCCTTTCCTTTGAAATTACTCCCTAGCAGACATCTCTGTGCAAGAGTGGGCATTTCTACTTCAGAAGCTGAAAACAGAGTTGCAGAGAAGTGCAGTGGTGTAGATATGAACACCTCATTCCCTGGCAATCCAGAGGGCTAGGAGAATGCCCCTGGCACAGGGCTAGGAGCTGTTTTCCTTGCATCTGATGCCACCTGCTTGTACCATATGAAAGGACTGGAATCAATTAAGCTCATGACTCAAGACAGCTTCAGGAGTGGAAAAAAAAAAGTGCCATGAACTTCACTAACTGAAGGAAGACAACCAGAGACAGGCAAGCTTCAGAAAGGTTTATAGTTTGCCTGTGTTTCTAACAATTTTCTTTTTCAGCTGCTTTATCCAAACCACAGCAGTCTGCAAACACGTTCTCATGAAGTTTGCAGCTCATTTATTTCTAAGGATGACTAGGCTAACAGTCTAGAGTGAATGATTCCTAAACAGTCTAAGTCTTCATGTGTTCATGAGGAACAATGTCTTCATACTTTTTACTGGCCAGAAACATTCATTTTATGGCTATTTATCTGTGAATATTTTTCTCAAGTGAGTTCAATTCATATGACTAGTATTTCAAATGCCAGTTTTACTGGTCGTTGTCACTGTATACTAATCCCCCTCACAATGCTCCTGGCTGAACAAATATTACTACCCTTAAAAATCTGTTTTATACTGGGAATATTTACATACACGAAGCTCTAGTCTTGCTTCTGGAAATGTCTCTTTTTCTCAACTTCAAGTTTGACATTTTTGTGGACACACTAACAAATAGCTCACTGCTGGGAATATTTAGAGGAAATAAGACAAGTCCAAAAAATGCCAAGACCCATCTTTGCTCTCTCACT
>NW_008603688.1:13033-17791 GCF_000691845.1 Merops nubicus | reverse complement strand
TGAAGATGAGGACTGTATTTTTCTGTTAAGAGCTTAGTGTCAATGTTTGGGAAATAAAAATCTTTTCTAATCAGTTAACCTGCTTTTCATGTTTGAGATACCTGTTGCTTTCATGTTGTTTATTTAAAGAGAAAATGAATATACAAATTGAAAACAGATCAAGTACTTCAGTACCCAACTCCTGTCCTTTTTTGACTTTTTCCTCATCTGAAGTTTTTCAGTATGGGTGTTTTGCTTAAGTGTGGAAATAATCTCTCTTGTTTGACTATGCACAGTTGGGATACCTGGGCTTTAGTGACAGTAGCAGCTTGAAATACGAATAATTTGCTACCTATATGGTGATTGGCTCCAACAAAGTCTTTTACTCCACCAAGACTTAATTCTTGTCCAGAATGCATAATTCATTTATGAATATAGACCCTCCAGATGAATCATTTATAAAGTAAAAGAAAACAAAGGCAAACAAACAGGATCAACCTTCCCCTTCCTCCATTTGTCCTCTCCAAATCTGGTTCTAAAACTATTATTTTTGTGGCTGAAAATATATTCAGGATTGCTTCATGCTAAACTGCCATCATCATATGATAGAGATAAAGTAGATGTTCACTTTCTAAGATACTTTTCTCAGACAATTATAACTTCCTTAGAACAGTTTTTAGAGAGGATATTATTCATAGTGAGGTAAAAGATGAAACACTATAAATTTGAACAAAGTGGATCAGATTTGTTTGTTTTGTTTGTTTGTTTTTTCCTGCAAAACCATGACAATATCTCTGGAGTCCTTCAGTAATGCTTATTCCCCCTCCCAGTTATTCAATTAAAGATAATCAAACTGTGTGTTTAAAATATAAATGTGCAGATGTATCAAGATAGACACTTCCTTGAGGGTTCCATCTTCTAATAAATTAGAACTACTATATCAAATCTTGGTCAGCTCAGCCAAAAAAGTGTGAAGCTGGAAATTTGAGATGATGTTTAGTGTACCAAAACCTCAGTATCTATTATGTGTGAATAGTCTTTTGTGTGTGTGTGCAAGTAGCACACCTTCAAGGCCTATAAAACCTTAAGGTGAAGTTACCATACTCCTCATAGTAATTTTTGGGCCTTTAGTCCATTTGTCATAGTTATTTTTTGTAAGTCTACTTTGATCCATTTTTTTGCCATTGCTTTGTGTGTGTTTAGTTAACATCTTTTTCCTCTATCCTCATGTGAATTATTTTCTCCAGCAATATGGCAAGAATGATAGGCACTGATAAGGAGTATCTTAGCAGTGAAAAGGGGAGCCAAAAGAATAGGATGCCTAGCTAGCTGTGACAGGGAGTGACTTTAAAAGCAATGTATTAGCATTGAATCAGCATCAGATTTATTTGTAACTTTATTCTGATGATGCAAGTAAAATTCACAACTTCCTTCCCTTTGGTCAACGCAGCAGAGAGCAAACTTACCCCAGACAGTGCAAAGAGGCTTGAATCTTTTGCCTCCAGGTCAAAGTGAGTAGTAGCAGTGAAATCTAGCATGGTGATTTTTTGGACATACTTGGATGCTACTTGGTCTGGTGAGCTTTGCACCATATTTCAACTTCTGGATTTAACTCTTGTGGCTGCTGCAGTTATATGACCTTAATTCAGAGTGCACACTTGCATCATCTGTCTCTTAATAGTGATGTGTTCACGTGAGGAGGAACATTATTTATTAGTTAATGTGTGAAATATGGGAAGACATGTTGAATATTCTGCTTCAGATATCCCCACTTTCAGTCTGCTGACACTAACCCTTATGGCAAAGTGGCTTCTGACTTGCCAAACACTAGTTGGTACTATTTAGAGCTATCTGGGCAGTTGGAGGTTTCAGCCAGCTCTTGAGTCCTGGGTGGTGGCAGAAGGCAGCTGGCTACAGCTTACATTGGGACAATCACCCCTGTTCCAAGTACCCACTTCCTAAATTCCAGTTGTAGCTGATGACATCATCTTGGAGAACTTCAAGCTGCTTTCTCAGCAGTGTAATGAGACTGAGCCTAAAGGTCTCTTGTACAAAACAGGACAGGTACTCTCAGTGTACAGGTATGTCTTCTGCAAGGGACTTTGTGCTGATAAAGGAAGCTCTAAGAATTTGTTTCATGCTGCATGTCTTTGCAAACACATTATTCATTTTTCTCATATGCCACTCATCATTATGGTAAATTGTTTAGAAAATTATTACATTTCAATTTAGTGCTACTTGTCTGACCAACACTTGTGCTGCACTAGCATAACATCTTTGGGAGAAAATGTGTTTGTCCTGGGTTTTTGCTGTACTGGACTGCAGATAATATTTTCCTTAAATTCTTTTTCTAAGTCTTTCAACAGCCTCTTGTCATCTCAAGTCATCTTAAGTAAGATATTTAAAAAACTTCTCTTGTGCTGCAGCCATAATATTTGATGAAGAAAAGTCCACTTTGCAAATAAGGAGACTCAAGTGTATTGCTGCTTAGTGCCCAATTTTCAACATGCTGATGTTGGGCTAAGAAGCTCTACATATGAGTGGCAATGGTGACCTGTGGAATGACAACACCCATGGCTGTCTTGGGAGTTCTGTGTATTAAAATGAGCTTGATGCATGTGTCTATTTAAAATCTAAGAATATTATTGTGTACTAACTACTTTCAGGCTTTGTCTTTTGTCTTAAGTTTGAGTAACTGGGTGTTGTACATTTAACTAAATGTGCAATCCTTTGAATCTTGGTTGCTTATCAAATGTTTGTATGTTCCTATATTTCTGCCAGAACATGTGTTTTCTAGCATAGCTTTGTCTCCTTACTTTATTACATGAAACATCATGCAGGAAATCACAGTCAAAAAGGGAGAAAAATTAACATTGTGGTTCCTACAATAGCTGTGTCATAACTTCACAAGAGCTATATACTCAGGCATAAATTTAAACTCATGTAACTGTGAAACGTGAAATGTTCTGGGTCAACTTTCAATGCCAGTAATAACTATTGTATTGCTATTTTGTGTGGTTGCAGTCTCTGCTACTGAGTTCTGTCTTTGCATCTTAAATAGAAATTTTCTGTCATGAAAACAGGAATCTTGTGTGCAATAGGCTTTCAAGCAAAATAGCTGTGTAATTGCAAGCTTGGACTGGAAAAAAGCCACTCTGTCATAGGAGTTCCTGCTAATTTTAAGAATACAAAAGGCCTGAATCTTTCTTCTTGGAACTTGTGTTTGATTTCAGTTGTTGCTGCTCTCTACAGAAGAATAGCCTTTAATTTTACGAAGTGAATAACTGCAATTAGGAAATACTTGGAAAGTTTGTCACACTCTGGTTTTGAAACCTTATCAGGTATTGTTTAGTAAATTATGGAATATCTTCTTTCAAAGGTGAAATACGTCATGGAAAGTTGCATCCTAATTTTTAAATATTTTCTAAAAAAATCAACTCAAAAGATGATTGTATTTATTCAGGGTCTTGGAAAGAAAATGTTGGAGATTGGATATGTATATAAAATGAGAATTATGCACTTAAATCCCTAGTATGATTACACAATTGTTCTGAATTGTTCTCAGAAACTGAGAGTTTATTTACATTTTCTGAGATGTCACATCATTCTTTAAGTTTTGCTCCTCCTATTCTGTAACCTCTGCTCACTTCCTTCCTTATCTGAGCCTTTTGTGAATTCATGTGTTTTAAAGCCAGAGTTGGTTAAAGTATTTGATTTATTTAATGCAGTGGATTGAATTATAGCATATTGCTTGGAGAGTTGTTCACCTTGAACAAAGGAACTCAAGTGAAGCATGAAGATGGAAGTAGATGGAAGATGGTTCTCATGGTGCCACTAATCTGATTCTCACTTCTTTTTTCTGTCTTGTCCTTTTAGGCTTTCTGCTTGGTTGTCTCTTAAGAAGAAGAAAAAAATAACCACACCAAAAAAGTCTTCCTTCTCACCCATTCATTTCCATCTGTCTGTCTTTCAAAGCTGTTAACCTCTCTACATATCTTTCATTGTTACTTGATGGATTAATACATATTTAGCTTCCTTGTTCCAGTGAGGAGGAACTGACAGATATTCCTCCTCCTTGGGCCTTTCCTTTCTGACCTGCTCTTGTTCTTTGATGTTTGGGGCCACATGTGTTGGCCAAGGCAGGGCAACTGCATGTCTTCTTAAAGTTTACAAGAAGACATTGTTGAAAATGGTGTTTCAGTTGAATTGTTTCTGTGTTCATCTGTTTTGATCTGAATCTTGGAACAGTGCACAAGGAGAAATAGGTTACTGTATGGCAGGAACTTGCAGCCAAAATGAAATGAAAGTGGCACTGGCAGAAACATTCATGTAAAACAAAACTCATAGTGTGACAGGCTTCAAAAATCAGTTTGGAAATGTGCTACAAGAACCACTTATGGTGGCTCTTCTTTTGCAAGTAAAAACAAGTGAATCATGCAAAGGTCACAAAAGAACATTTTTATTTTTTTAGGTTTATCTCTGGCATTACTGCTGAAAATCCAGAGGGTTGTCTTCATTGTGGTCTTTGGAATTTGTATGCTGTTAAAAATTACTCAGTTCTGATGCTCTTGTCTTGTGTTATACACCATTCACTTCGTGGTGCTTTTATGCTGACATAAATTCTTCTCTGAAACTAATGAAAAGTCCTTTCCTGCACCACACAAACTCTACTGAAAGATGATGATATGCACAGAGATGTAGGGTCTGTAGCTGATGTCATTCCTTTATTGTAACGATGAAGATTACTTCTGGGGAAAAAATCAGAACAAAAGAAATGTG
>NW_008603688.1:0-13007 GCF_000691845.1 Merops nubicus | reverse complement strand
GATGACTGAATTAATATCTGTAAATGTTTATCAGTCTTCCAACAAAGGTGCACTGGAAGGGACCTAAGTATAAAATATAGAAGATATATATGTAAATACTGAGCTAGTACATGACCTGGCAGCTAGAAATTAAGTGACTTGTGCTGCATGGGGAAAAATCTAGTGAGATATTCTTCTGTCCTTTCTTATATGTTCTTTAACGTTTTTATTTGTCCTGCCTGCTCTCTTTCTGTTATTGGTTGGTTCTTTGGTTGGTTGGTTTTTTTTCCCTGTGCTGGTGTACCTTTTTTTTCCTGCATCAGGTCAAACACAGCAGCTGGTGAGGAACTGCAGCAGAAGTGACAGTTGTGTACACAAGTGCTGTTCTGTATGGATTGCTCCAGCTAGCCTGCAGCTGACTTCTTACATAAAATGCTTCTTTCTCTCAGTATTGCTGCTTCCACTGATATTCCCCACTCTGATCTTTAAGAGGCTTGGTGGTTATATGTGTGTGATCTTTGAGAAAATGCTGCAGCTTTGCTGCTCAAGACCAAAAGTACAATCCAGGCTACTGATTTCCAAGTTCAGCAGTCATAATGAAGTTGCTTTGCTCACTAGACATTTTTGCCAAGCTGTCTTTTTCTAGACAGACCTGTAAAATACACACTGCAATGCCACAGTTATAGATTCTCATTTTAGCAGGCTGCTGCATCACATCTGCTGTATTAGAGTTTTCCTGTGAGAGCATTCCACTTGGTAGCAGTAATGCTCCTAGTATTTGGCAAATGGTATTTTTATGTCCTGATGCCTCCTACAAATTATTTAGTTTCCACTTTGAAAGTCCCCTGGCTTGCTAAGAGGAGTAGTAGTAAAGAAATGGTAATGTTCCAGTCTGCACCCTGGAAGATATGAGTGGAGTTGAAAGTGTGTGGGCTAAATTGTGAGCACCTCTATGAAATATGATTGTCATGTAGACGCCTGGTAGCTGTCAGTGTTGATCTCCCAGGCTGCTGATGTACTGATTTAGCTGAGATCAAGGTAAGTGTTGTGCTCATAAGTTATGTTGCTGTGCAATGAACTGCACAGAATGAAAGAACTGTGCTTTTGAAAGGATAAATGGCTATTACTTTTACCTAAATATCTCATCATTTATGTCTGCACAAGGTAGAGTAAGAGTCAAGAATAGTTCAGTGGGATACTAAGCATTCTACTGCTGTGTCTATATACTGCTTTTTAGAAAGACTTGCCTTCAGTTATCAAAAGGAATGAATAGGGACTAGATCATGGTCTTTCACCTGCAGCTTCTAATACAGACCATGCACTTATGCAGGACTTTGTTGATACTTTTGTAATTAATTAGTTCAGAGTAATGTCATACCTAAGGATAGTAGAAAAGCTAAGCAAATATTTGTTTAGAAGCAAGTACAACAGTAACACTGAATTTATTAGGGAATGGGGAATGTTTTTCTTTTATTCTTCCTGTTTGACAGTCATCTGATTTGTCAGTTAATGCTGAAAACCCTCTGCTCCTTTCTGTTAAGATGAGAGTCAGAGAAACACTACTTTGTCTGCTGTAAAATGTTTCTTTAAAATCTAAGTTAATAAATAGCATGACTGGAAAGTGTAGAAATTTTGTTCTGGGAGCATTTTACTGCCTAGCCAACCTAGCAGGAGGTAACTTCCTGAATTCTTCTCAAGAACAAAGAGCAAATACTGTGAGTGAAGTATTTCAATCTCTGTTAATAAGCAATTGCATGTAATTGAAACATCAAAGGAAGAAAAGCAAAACTATCCCGGGCCATGTTTCAATTCAGCACAAAACTTTTGTGTGAGATAGTGTTGAAGGCGTCGCTGTCCGAAGATTGCTGGAAGCCTGAGATCCACTGCTGAAGACCAGAAATTGAGGTGTGTCTGGTGTTGAACGTCACTGCCCAGCCTACTGCACTAATGGCCTTAGTCCCTTTAGGGGATCTGCAAGTGGACAGAGTCACAGAAAAGAAGCCAGCTGCCCCTTTCCTAGAATAGCATTGCTATTTCTGGCATGGCCAGCTGAAGCCGAGGGCACAAATTTAACTGGTGACTGGCCCAGAGCCCAGAGCTTACACAATGTGTTACCATCACCAATCTCCTGCTGATCTTCACATTTTCTTACTTTAAAGAGAACACAGTACTGTCCTCATGTCTGCTTGTATCTTTGGCTCTTTTTGTTCTGTATCAAGATCAAGAGGATGGAGCATTTGGATCTCTGAGGTCCATCCAAACCAAGAGACAACTGTAATCCAAAAAACATGGGATGCGTTATCTCAAGAAAGATGACATTGCTTGCAGGTCCACAGGACCAACAGAATAGTACCACTTCAGTCTAGAAGTTCATGTAATGGAGTGGCAAAGGAGAGAAGGAAATGGTAATTGAAACAACAACACACTTGGTTTGGTTGTCTAACCCTCTATAGCTGTAACTCCCTCCCAAATTGAGGTGAAAATCCCCACTAGCCTAGCTAAACCAGGACACTTAGTCTACCTTGAATAGAGACTAAGAATTTAGAGAAGAAGGAGAGGTTTGGTGGTTGTGGTTGGTTTGTGTGGGCGTGGTTGTGTTTTTTTTTAATGAGTAAAGATACATGCATAAAAAAAGAAAATGGGATAAAACTAGATGAGGCTTCTATAGGCAAAGTATACCTTTGTGTGGGCGTGGTTGTGTTTTTTTTAAATGAGTAAAGATACATGTATAAAAAAAGAAAATGGGGTAAAACTAGATGAGGTTTCTATAGGCAAAGTATGCTAAACTAAAGTGATTTCTTTTCCATGGTAAGCCCCACTAATGGCTTAGGTACACTTAGGTAGAATAAATGCAGTGTTTCTTTTATGTCTGGGTTTTGGCAAAGTTTTCCATGCAATGCTGCATGTAAAATTGCTGGTTTCAGTGGAGGCTGATGTAGAAGAATGCCAGCAATGGCTAAGGAGGTGGGGGAAACCCATTTTGCTGAAAGTGGCATGGGTAGGTCAGAGGGATAGTGTGAGCTAACGATTCATTTTGGAACCAATCTTCCTTATTGGATTTGTTTTGAGAGGTAGCAAAATGGGCTTTTATAAATGCAGAATTTCATGGGTGAGTGGATATCTGAACAGGCCCTAAATGCCCAGACTGCCTGTTTGAGGGGTGTCTTTACACTCTTCTTGGTGTTTGCCTCTTCTGCTGCTGTGACAGTTCACTGTGTGGCAAAGCATCATGCCAACGTGCTGTCAGTGAACTAAGGATCTTGAGCTCATTTTACAATACCCCCTCCCTCAGCCTCAAAAATGAGGTGGAGGCACCAACCCAGCCCCTGACATGGGTAAGTCAACTCCTTCCAGGAGCTTCTGAGCTTCTTCCCTCTCTGAGTCACTTGCAGTTTATGGGGATCTTTGCCATCGTTCTCTAAGGAATAGCTGAATAGGGTCCAGTATGGTTAGTGTGGAACTGACTTTACTGATGAAAGCACATGGGAGGATCCTGATGAACTTTTCTTCATCACCTATTTTTTGAGATGTCTAGAAAAACAGGCCTGCCATTGTTTCCTGTGTTGGAAAGTACTTTGCAGAGTAAGCAAGTGAGTACTCTGATATATTTTGAAAACATCACTCTTGTGTCGAATCTTATGCTGATGACAATGGAAAGATAAGAATAAATCAGTCTTCATTACCAAAAAAATAATGCTGACTGTCTTTTGAGTGCTTGTCTCTAACAAGTAAGCTTTTCTTTTCCACATAGGAATATTGTTGAAGGTACTGCCTGTGCAAAACCTGACAGCTGTTATTAGTGTAAAAGAGTGCTTTTATGTGGTAGAGTTCATAAAGAATGTAGTTTGATGACATCTTTCTTTCAGGAAGTTTATAATCAAAAGTGTAATCCCAACCCACAGGATTTTTCCTTCTCTGCACTGCTGATAAGCTCCTGTCTGGAAGATGTTATCATGGGAGATTTAGATGACTGCTCTGTGCTTTCTAAGTAGGGGAGTGGACAGCAAGGCATTGATTTGAATACATTTTTAAAGGTGGTTATTTGGGATGAAGTTTTGAAGATTCAGTAAAATTTAGGTTGTTATCCTAAAAGAAATAGATTTTTTTTTTTTTTTCCCCAAAGTCTTGTCAGCAGTTTATTGTCAAATTCTGTGAATTGATCAAAAGTATTGTGCTCTTTGGTTTCTTCTCTTCCCATTCCAGCTCTGACATAACTGTAAGAGTTATGACAGAATGTAATTATTGTGACTCTTATTTGCTTATTTCTTCATTTAATATGAATGTCTCCTGTTCCTAATTTTAGGGAGGGGGGAAAAAAATTAATGCTGGGGGTAAAAAAGCCCAAGCAGAAGGTAAAAAATAATTTTGCATATCATTTCTAGCTATTTGCATGTTTAAAGTAAGCATTACTGGTTTTGGAGTCCTTATTTTTGTATGGTTGAGACTAGCAATACTGACTTTACAAAGTCATGGAGCTTAAAAGGATAATATTGATACTAGGAAACATAACAAGAAAAAAATACCAGAGGGATCTCCCATGCCTGCGAGTAACCACAGGGTGATGTGACCTCATAGGCATGAGGTGATGTAACCATGTCTTAGTGCTCTCTTTTCCATGAGAAAGGAGGAGAGCAAGCAACTTTTCTGCATCCATGGTTAGAAGCTGTAAGGCTTCACAGCCTAAAAACAGTGAATCTCAAGATATGCAATGGTCATGCAGGTCTCGACATTTTTATTAGGTATATAGACTCGTTTAGAATCATAGAATCCTTTAGGTTGGAAGGGACCTCCAAGATCATCAAGTCCAACCCTTGAGCCATTAGGGCTCTAAAGTCCTCTGCTCAAACAGATCAGAATCTGTCAGGGCTGGAAGGGACCACAAGGATCCCCCAGTTCCAACCCCTCTGCCATGAGCAGGGACACCTCCCACTAGATCAGGCTGAAGAGTGTTCCCCTAAGTGAATCTTGACCACAACTATTTTTGCTTGGCAGTACCCCCTCTATTTGGGTTCTAAAAAACCCACTGGACTGCTCTGCTGTCTCTTCCTTTTGAGAAGCTCTGGAACATGAGTGGTGTCACGGACCACATCAAAAATGCATTCATAGGTGTGTGGGAAAGAGGAGGAACAGATGGCAAGACTCATATAGGCTTTATGGAGATGATAGTTTAATCTAGTACTCTTAGCTCCTCCTTTCTTCATGAAATGTAAAACCTCTGGTGTTTCCTTGGAGCTACTGGTGTTAATGATTTGTGTATGTACAGGTCTTGCTGTCCCAGGCTGCAGATAGTAACTTGTAGGCCATGTTAGTGATGTATCTCGCTGCCAAGCGAGTGTTCACGTCTTGGCTAACCAAGTACACACAGAATCATAGAATCATAGAATCTTTTAGGTTGGAAGGGACCTCCAAGATCATCAAGTCCAACCCTTGAGCCATTAGGGCTCTAAAGTCCTCTGCTAAAACAGATCAGAATCTGTCAGGGTTGGAAGGGACCCCAAGGATCCCCCAGTTCCAACCCCTCTGCCATGAGCAGGGACACCTCCCACTAGATCAGGCTGCCCAGAGCCTCCTCCAGCCTGGCCTTAAAGACCCCCAGGGATGGGGCCTCAACCACCTCCCTGGGCAACCCATTCACATTACAGTCCAGGCTCCTTTCAGCAGGCATAAAAATGGATTAGAGCTGAGATGCTCCCTGTCAGGGGTAGGGGCAGTGAAACCCCATGATCACTGCCTTTGCAGATTCTCCCAAGAAAGTTGGCTGCACTGGAAGCTACTGCTTGTTAAGTATCTGTTGGTATATATTTGGTTTGTAATACTTGGTGGAAATGCACATGGTTAACCAATCTCTATCTGCCAAGTTCTTATGGAGGGGTTTAGCAGTGATTACTCACTGTTACAATAAAGTGATTGTCTCGTTTCCACAGCTGTTCAGTGGTTAATTTTACAATTCTCTTCATAATCTGCAAAATTGATGCCATTGACTGGCACTGAAACAGTCACCTGAATATGAGATGTGGAACAGACTTAGCAATACCTGAAATGATTCAGACCAGCTCTCGGGGGTGAATATCAGATGATTGTGTGTAGGCAGTTCTGAAGCAGTAAACTTGGGATAAATTGTTGTCAAAACAGTCTGGAGTCAGACTACCTCACTGGTGATCTTTAAAGCAGATATTAAAAATCTGAAAAAATTGATGTATTTTTTCTTTGGTATTTTTCTTTTTTCTCTATTTTTTTTTTTTTATGGTAGGGGAAGAAATTCTAGGAACTGTCTGTTAACAAATGAAGATTAAACAGACAGACAATTCAGATGTTAATTTGTATGGAAAAAATAGTTATAATGTTTAAGTATACGAAGCACAAAAATTTTATGGAAAGGCACAGATAGACTTTTTATTTCCTCTCTGTAAAGAACAGGATAGTCTAAGATATTCTTTTATGTTGAAGATATGGAAAGGTCATAGCAAAGATGGTGTGGTGTAGCTTTTAGTATTTATCCACATCAGTTTACTTATGGCACCACCATTTTTTAAAATTGTCTTTGATTATATATCCATTTTGTTATATGGAGAGTAATGCTACAGAAATTGCTCCTTTGTTTCTTTTTGTGGTATAGTTATAATGTTGATAGAGTTGATTTTTAGCTTTTGAGGGACTCAGGTAGTAAAATCTGAGTGGAGCTGAGCACATCATCAAAGTAAGCACGAGCAGTTTGTGGGAACAAGCCATAATCTCCACCTCTGCTTTTAGTCCACATGTCACAGCTCATATTAATGTCCCACAACTAAGCCACTGTGACAGAGAAATGCACACCACAAGCAGAACCAGATTAGGTGGGCTTGTGATGAAAATACAATCTTTAACTACACACTGGTGCCATCTCAAGCAGGCATTTCAAGTGATAACAGGCTTGTGGATGCCCAGGGGCAGATGAGAGCCTGCTTACACCTACTGTGATCATTTGGTTTCTTGGTTGCCTGGGCTCTGAGAGTCTGCAGACATTTCATAAAGCAATAGTAAATCTACTGAATCCATTAAGAACGGAGAGAGTTCTTGTGTATCAATGAAATTACATTTAGAAAAGAGTGTTTAAAGAATGAGAATAGATTTAAACAGTCTTGTAATCTGGTAAGAGGCACAGAGCACGAGGCGCTTGCACAGCAAGACCTCTGATATTTTTGTTGTATGTTCAGATAATTTCTGTATTTATTGTAATTTGGTTTCCTTCATGCTCCATTTGCTTTAAAGAACTATATATTTTGGAAGTGAATGCTAATTATTGCCCTGAAGTCTCATGGAGCAGACATTCCTGGTCACAGTGGACTGTGGACTGCTTTCTCTGGATGTGTCCTTTCTTATTTCTTTAATCTTGTGCTTCTGACATGCTTCACAGCACTCACAGGTTTTCTTTAGAAAGCCAGTCTAATACAAAGGTGGTAGGAAGGTATATTTTTCTTGCAAGCTCTCTTTTTTTTTTTTTCAATTGCATGGTTAAAACCCTTTGCTAGCTTGTTTCTGTGCATTACGTACTTTCCCTCTCTGCTTAAGTATCTCTTTATTGAAAAAGCAGCTGCTCCAACTGAACACCCTGTACAATGTCTCTGCCTTCTCCAGGAAGGCCTGACATCATTCACAAAGCTCCAGTTAAGCTCATAACAGAGCCAATGAAGCAGATAAATAAGCTCCCAGCCTTAACTTCCAGTGATTTTTGATGATTTTAAAAGCCTGAATAGAAACCTCTTGAGAGCCAACATGGCATAATAGTTGCTATATCAGAAGTACACAGTCAAAATCTCTAGATTTTAAAGTTCCCTTCCTGCTCATGCCCAAAGGTGTTTTTTGTCTTCACAGAACTGGACATCTTGAGCCCATGTCAACTTTTGCTCATCTTGGGTTCCTAAAGCAAAGCTTTGTGAAAGGCACAGCCTCCCTATTGCCTGGCTCACAATGCCAGCCAGTGCTGCAGTTTCAGGCACTGCAGCATTCCACACCACCCAGAGGAGTGGGCATGCTTCTGACTGTAGGCTTGTGGCTAGTGTCCTGCCCTGGGAATGAGGAAACTGAGGGATTTTGGTACTCATATCTGCTTGGCCCTTTTCTCAAAACAGAGCTTTGTCTCCTAATGGGTTAAAATTACTGTTTGTGCTTTGTCTCTTTGGATCTATGGATCTTGCTTACTTTTCCCTGTAGTGGAACAGCTTTGGCAGAAGGGACAGGACGGGGTTGACCTGAAGCAATAAAAACTAAGCTTGTCAGAGATGGAAGCAGGCTGAGAAGACTGTTAGCTGCTTCCCCCCTGCTGAGATGTGTCCGTGTCTCAGCGACTGTACAGTGAAGCAGACAAATTTATTATTACTGTAAAGCCTCAGTCACTGCCCTGTGTAGAAAGTATACAGAAAATAGGACTTGTGCTGAAGAATTTATTTCCTTAAAGGCCTAATCTGATACCTGTTGAAGTCAGTAAGAAGTTTCTAGGTAAAGACAATGGTGTTTTTCATGCCCAGCAGTGTACACTAGCTCTGTGCTCTTTAGCAGCCAGGGGAGGAGAGAGTGTGTGGCTTCATTAATGATGTGGATTATAGTGATGGAATTGGGCAGGTATTGAATTGAGACACATACCAAGGAATGATACAGCTTTTAGATTGTCTGACTAATGGCAGCGTGGACTTCAATTTCTTCTGGCAATTGTCTTTGTAAAAATGACTTAACTGCATGCAACCTCTGCCTGAGCACTGGGAGATAGGGGGTGTCATGGGTGAAGTGCTTCTGGTCCCCTCCTTAGCAATGGCTGTGTTCTGGATGGAAAAGAATTTGCTGCATGCAGTCACCTGCTCACCAAAGAGAGGGCACCATTTACCATGTTAATAATTGATTGTTTTCATGGCAACTTAGCAACCAGTATCACTTTCAGAATATTTCCACAGCTTTCTTTTCTGTACCATCTGAATCTGGCTAAGGGAAAGAAACTTGTCTGTTAAAGAAATTAGTTAGATTCTCATTAGGTTGCAATATGTTGAAATTGGTGCAGGATTTTTCTTTAGTCTGTTCCTACATGACTGGGTACTAACACTGATGTTTGTACTGTAGAGGTCAGCAAAAAAAAAAAGGAATTTTAAAGGACAAAAACCAGCAGTAAAAAAAAAACTCCACTAAATTAAAAATCATGCTGTAAGAAGCAGGTATGGCTATTAGTGCATTTGCTGAGAAATTTCTACCAGTGTTAAGGGCAGAGTTCTTCTCATTAGAAGGAAAGGACTTTTTTCTAGTGAAGTGTATGGAGAGAAAATCCATTTACATTGACTTTGAAGACAAATGGATGGAGTAGGGTTTTGAATTTTAATCATCGCTGTCAACTGAACATCTTTCATCTAGCCCAAATATTCTTAAAATTTGTCACAAATTTGCATGAAAGTCACCTTAGGAGAGTGTGAAGCCGAAGATGCTGGAAGTTTTAAGCTCAAAATTGGAGTCTGTTGGTAATATTAGTATCATAGAATCATTTAGGTTGGAAAAGACCTTTAAGGTCATTGAGTCCAGCTGTGAGGAAGACCTCTTTTGAAAATGCTGCCCTTTAGACACTTCTGTCACTGCCACACAGGATGGCTCTGATTTCACCCTGGCAGCAATTCATCCTGTATTATCCAGAGATTTCCTGAGCTGACACATGACTTGTCTTGTGGAATGAATATTAAGAATCATGCGTTTCTTCTTCTTAAATGTTTTCAAAAGACAAAGTTTAGCTGATTAGATTAGAAAAATGACCCAGCTTAAAACAGTAACACATGAATAATGCCAAATTCTCAGTGTATTTGAATGACTCTAAAACTGTCTGCTCAGACTATCAAAAAGCTTGGGGGAGAAGTACTCCTTTTTTGTGTCTATGATCTCTTTGCTCTCTGACTAGCAGGCTCAGGGCTAGGTATTGTTATTTGCACATATTTACTTCCTTTGTTTTGTGTAGATAGGCAGATGAAGATGTTGCAGGTTACCCTTTGCTCAGAAATGAGTGCTACAGAGGTACCAGTGGGAGGCAAATAGAAAAACAGATTTCAAGTCAGATTTGAATCTTTAAGAAAGTAGTCATCAAAATGTGGAAATAAGAAATTACTCTGGGGGGGGGGGGAAAAAACCACCATCCTTAATTTTTGGTTCCAAGAGGCTGTTCTTAATAAAATGATTAACAATGTATGGCAGCTAGATTAAGTTCTGAGTGTTCAGATTTTGGGGATTCAAAAAATATGCATAGCTTGAACAAATTTAACACTTCTTTTTCTGTCTCTTATTTTGGTCATTGTCCAGTTTAGGATATGCTGCTTTCCTCGCCTTCACTGAACAAGAACATGTTCTTCTTTTAGAAAGAGATAGGCCTTTAGGTCTATGCTATGGAGTGAGAAAATGAGAGAAAAGATGGGTCCCTGTAGGTGGAACCTACATGATTTGTGGTAGTTACCCTACTTTGGAGTTGTTTTCCAACTTCTTTTCTTCATCTTCCAGTATTTTTCTGTTCTTAAAGGGCAGCGAATTATAGAGCAGCAGCTTTGCTGTTCCTGTTCTGTGTCATGGGAGAAGTATTTTCCTCTTTGGAATCTAATGAAACCCTGAAAGTTTGAACATTTGAGAAACTTGGTCTTTCCCAGTGAGGCAACAGGTGAGTTCTTTGTAACTGAAGAAATGAGTGTAACAAATTTGACATACAGTTGGTTCATTCACCTGCAGTGTTGTCTGATTCTGGGCTCCCCATTTCAAGAGGGACAGAGATCTATCTACTCAAGAGAGTCCAGCAGAGGGATATGAGGATGACTGAGGGACTGGAACGCCTGCTGTGTGAGGAGAGGCTGAGAGACCTGGGGATTTTTAGTCTGGAGAAGAGAGGACTAAGGGGGGGATCTAATTAATGTGTATAAATATATGCAGGCTGAGTGTCAGGAGGAAAGGGGCAACCTCTTCTCACTTGTGCCCTGTGATAGGACAAAGGGCAATGGACACAAGCTGAGCACAGGAAGTTCCACCTCAACATGAGGGAAAACTTTCCTGTCAGGGTTCCAGAGCACTGAACAGGCTCCCCAGGGAGGTTGTGGAGTCTCCTTCCTTGGAGACTTTCCAGACTCCTCTGGATGCGTTCCTGTGTGACCTGCCCTAGACTAGATGGTCCTGCTCTGGCAGGGGGGTTGGACTTGATGATCTCCAGAGGTCCATTCTAACTCCTAACACTCTGTGATTCTGTGATTTTCAGACAAAAAAAAAACAGTAGTAATTTTGTTTTCCTTATTTTTCTAGGGTTGGACTTGATGATCTCCAGAGGTCCCTTCCAATCCCTAACATTCTGTGACTCTGTGATTTTCAGACAAAAAAAGAAGTAATTTTGTTTTCCTTATGATTTATTTTCTGAGTATACTTAGAAAAATATTCTGTTAATCTGAACATAATTGGAGATCACTAACTCTATACCTCACTAACTCTATACCTTAATTTCCATTATTAATTGACAGTATATTTTCTCCATCATCATGTTAATTCTCATATTCTGATTCTGTGTACCCTTTAATTAGAGTGTACTTCAAGTCCATGATTATTATCACTGTTTAATCCAGCTGTGACATACAGTGGACTTCTGCCATTTGTGTCTGTGAGCTGAAGTTCTGTTGAACTCAGAATTCTTAATTTGTTGTGACATTTGCCATGAATGATGTCTTGAGCTGGAGGTATGATATATATATATATGGCAATTTCAATATGGTTTAATTTTAGGGTGTGTTCTTTGTAATTAATTTCTTCAGCCACTAAGAATATCTCTGCCTTTTTCCAAGTGGCACAAACAAGTGACTTTGGCCTGAAAGCACATTAAAAGATTTCAGAATATGAAGACAAGTTCACAATTGCAAAACCAGTTACTGGCCCAATTTTTTTTTTCCATTTTGTTATGGAAGAAATCGAGTTGTGTTTTTTTTTCCTGTCCCAGAATCAGAATCTAGTATTCCTGATCCAAATACTGAATAGTTTTGTACAGTGCTGTCTGCTACTTGTTGTTGAAGCTTGGTGAAATTCTGGATAAGAAGTTGCACTTTGTATAGTGATTCCATTTCTACTCACAGCATAGCATCAGAAAGAAATCACAGAAGTTCTTTCTCCACCTGTCCCATGTGAAAAAACATTTCTATACCATGTTAAGGAAAATAAAAATCAGACATGCTACCCCTCTCTAGAGGGTTCACAGCTGTGTTACCTTTCCAGTCTTTGTACTTCTACTCATCTGAATCACAAATTTCTTCACTGTGACTATGAAGTTTAAGTATTTTTGAATTTCTGATAATAAATTTGAGTATGAATTTCCAAGTATATTAAAGATTTACACTGGTTTAATTGGATTATTCAACAGTCTTCGAATGTTTACACCAAGTAAAAAGAAAAGATTCACTGGTGTGAATATACCAAAAGCATCTTTCATGTTGAATAAGTGGTTGTGGAAAATCATGTCATGTAAATCCATTTAAAAATTAGCAAGTAGTGCATGTACTTTGGTGGAAAGGAATAATATATGATTTCCAAAATATGAAGGTAGCAACTCTGTACCTGTATATAGCTGGTTAGTGCTATTGTAGGTGTCCTGTGGGTATCTAAAATAGGCCATCTACATTTCCTTCCATTAGGCCATTATAGAACATGCAGGAGTCACTCACAGGTTCTGTGCTACATCTCAAGTGGCATGAGACAATGTGATCATATTTGAATTGTTCCTAATGTGCCTGACAACTGAACAGATCAGTTAAAGATGAAGAACAGATGGAGATATTTAATTAGTTTTTATTTTACTCTTTTTTTAATGGGCATTAATTTTAAAGACTACAGAAAACTCCAAAAGAGATGCACAAGTTAAAAGGTCTAAGTAATAACCCTATTTGGCTCTTAAATGAGAGATAAATGCATTATTTCTTTGTTCTTTAATATGCCCAGGTTTGTTCCAGAATATTTAAATTAATGCCTATCTTCAGAACATGATTTAAATGCTAGACTCTGAGCAAGTCCATTTT
>NW_008603687.1:54266-57943 GCF_000691845.1 Merops nubicus | reverse complement strand
CCCCCTTCCCTTTCACGTAACAATATGTCACTGCTGAGGTCACATGGAGAAGGTGGTAATTAACCCTCTCGTGGAAGAAAAACACCTGTGCAGATTTCAGAGCTCTGTTTGGCTACTGGGACAAGTAAAGAGAGGTTAAGAAATGTTTGCCTCCGTATTTCTCCTACATTATCTGTTTTTCCCCCAGAAATCACACTCGTAGGCAGAAGACAGGCTTAAGTATTTTGGTACAAGGTCTTAAGTACAACATAACTGGATATTATGCACTATCCTTCTCCCACTTTCAGCCTAAACAGCATTGCCTTCACCTAAAAGAGCTTCTAAAATATATTTAGAGATACTAGTAGGCTTGATTACGCTGGGTGAAGCAAGTTGCTTTTTGTCTCAGAGTTACTAGTTTCCCAGTGAAGCTTGTCCCCTACTGGTTTTCATGAACAGGGTTTGTAGAACCAACAGCTTTACATGGGGAAATAATCAACAGAGAAGAATATATCAGAGGGAGGAGAATTGCCTGCTGAGAAGTTGTATTCAAGTCATCCAAGAGCTGGATGACTGTTCACAAATGATGCCTCAAGGCATGCCTCATATGCATGGAGGAGGAAGAGAAAGGCAACCTGCACTTTGTGAGCTTCCTGAGCAACGGGCAGCCCTTGGAAAGCTTCACTATTTTTGTCTTTTATCTATAGTACTCACACACCCCTTATAATAGCTACACCACTCCGACAGGTGCACCTTTACAGAATTCCCTAAAACTGCACACTGGCAGCCTCTAAGAGTTTACCCCACTACTGAGCACTGCAAGGGAAGGCAACTTCTCATCCCAAGTACAATGAGACTGAGCCCCCCACCTCTTTATCTCATCTTTGTAGATTGTGGGTGGTCAGCTGTGGACACTGACTCATCCTCACATCCCTTCAGAGATGCCAGGGAGTAAGCAGCAGAGACAACGGATAGGTTCTGTGTTTCCAGGGTCCTGCTTGATAATTAAGCTTCCCAAGTAGAAATTTAGAGCCTTCTGACTATATTTGCAGCCTGTTGAGGTGCTTTATTACACTGTGAGAACATGAGAAAGCTTCTAGGAAGGAAAGAGCACACAGCTCTGGTGCTAGGAAGCCAACTAAGCCTGTGTGCAAGTCTAAGGAAAAACAATTTTCACCCTTCACTCTGTTCATTTTCTGATAATTCTCTTAGCTGTCCCTCTCTCATATCACCTTTTTAACAGCTTTCTGCATGGTGAAAGATTTATGCATTTCCCCATCTCTGACTACACCAGGTCTTCCTGTTCTCAAGGTGTGTGAGTAGACACGCTCAACCACTTCATAACAATGATATAATTTCAAAAAGAAGAATGCATAACATGTCTAGATAAAGTAACCTTGGGAGGGGCTTCTAAAAGCCACATTGCCTTTTCAAGATCTGTTTCTAGGATTTAAGCCATTTTTGATGGATGACATGTAGTCAACTTTCAGAATGCCTGGTTCTGAGTACCACACAGCCTCAAAAGGCAATTATCATGGTCTCTATTCCACCACTCCCTAGCAGTACATTCCTTGATGGTTTTACTGTTAAAAAATGTTTCCTAATATATAGCATGTGTCACATTTCCTTAGTTTGTCATATTCGATTTTGAGCAAAATTTTTAAGCACAAAGAAGCTCAGAAATGTCGATTGTTGTAAGGTATGCCTATAGCAAATGTGTATAGTCACATGTAGATTCACTTTAGTTTGGCTGGACACAAACCAGGCCTATTTAAAGAGCCATAGAACAACATTAATGAAGTCCTGCATCCCAGATTTGAAGTTTTGCTAGGAGATGGTGGTATAGCCATGCCAAAAGTGGCTTTTATTTGGTTATGCAGCAAGAGTATACATGAACTAACCATTGGATGTATCTACACCTAAACGTGGTTGTACGTGTTGGACCAAAGGATTGATCGTTTAGTGTATATGCTGTTTGTGACAGTGCCTAGAGTGGAGTACAGAGAGATCATAAGAGCAGGACAGCTATATTTGTACTTCATACAATATCCTTCCAGCTACTAACTCTTTCAAACTCGGGGAGTACCCGTAGAAATGTCTACCACAGAGGTGGAGTGACATCTGACTGATGTCTTCTCCCAGATCTACACATTTACTTTTGAACAGAAAGAACAAATGAACAAACAACTTTAATTTCGCTAATCTTGAAGCAAGAAGGATTGATACACTGTGAATTTCCAGGGAACTTTTATTCAGTTGAGGCCATGTCATTTTTTCTTTCTTGCCTGCAACACCCCATGGAGAAGGCATAGTGCAGAGGTCCCTTTGTCCTTAGCTGTGAGGACCTTCCAGTGTCCTGCAGGTCCAAGATGTTGTGTGGAGGTGGTGGATGGTAGGGTGGATGGTTGGTAGTGTTGTGCCATCATTGTCCATGTCTATGATGAGCTTCCATCTGTCTGCAAAACTGTACTGGGCTACAGAGAAGGTAAATCATGCAGAGATCCCTTTGTCCTTGGCTGTGGGTAGCTTCCAGCTGCCTGTAGGTCCGTGATGCAGTACAGACTGTGTCTGGGTCTGTTTCCTTAGCCTCCTCTTCATGTCCGTGTAGAAAGGTGTAGTCCTTTGTGACTGAGGAGCAGAGGCTCTGCTCTGGTTCTGCCTGTCTGCAGGGATGGAACTGTCCAAGAGTGGAGAATGAACAACCAAAGCGGTCACTTCTCTTCCCTTTAGACTTCCCCACCTGGGGAACTCCCAGCCTCCTGCCAAAGCTGTCCATCCCATGTCTCTTTGATGGCCAGGAGATACCCATCCTAGACCAACTGTGCCAGCCAGCCCTCAGTGATATGTGCTACCCTCGGTGCTCTGCCCACTGCATCACTAGAGTGATGGTGCCAGGAGCCCAGGTAGAGCCCAGCCCACCAAGCCTTCATTTTCCAGGGTGAAAGGATGGGGAGCCCCCTCTACCCACAGCTCTGTGGAGCTTCCAGGTCCTGGCATGACTATTTTGGGATACAGACAGGATACTTATCTCTGGAGGGAGAAGACAGGAGTATCCTGTGGTCTGGTCCCATCCCTCCCTGGGTGTCCAGCCGGGATGCATAGGAGAAGCAAGAAAGGAGGAAGGAAGAACTTCCAGCTGCCAGTAGGCCCGTGATTTGGTTCAGCGAAGGTGAGTGGTGTGGTAATCCTTTTGTCCTCAGCTGTTGGGAGCTTCCAGCTGCACATAGGTGTATGATGGGGTACATAGATGGTACACAGGTGAGGTGGTGCTGCCTTCGTCCAAGGCTTCTAGCTGCCTATAGGACTATAATTGGATATGGAGTTATAAAGATGGTGTGGAAAGCACTGAGGAGCTTCCAGCTCCCAGCATGACTAAGAGGGGGTACAGGCAGGATACTTGTCTCTGTAGGCAGAGGTGTGAGAGTTGGTCAGAAGAGGAATATTGTCTCAACCTTTTCATCAGAGACTTGGACAATCAGGTACCCTGAAACTTGGGGTAACATCTTGACAAGAGTCTGCAGCGGCCTGCCTGAAATGGAGCTGCCAATCCCTGGAATGGAATGTGGTTCCTATGGATACATGGGTGCAGACCTAGGGATGGAGCCAGAACTGCACGGCATGAAGTGTCCTGTGCTGTGCTGTGCAGTGTGCTGTGACACTGCCATGAGGTGCTCTGTACTGCGCCATGTATTGTGCTG
>NW_008603687.1:15782-54191 GCF_000691845.1 Merops nubicus | reverse complement strand
GACTAAGGTGACCTTTGCTCATTATAATATTATTATAATGTGAAAACACACCTCCTGGCCAAAAGCTACCCACCTCTAAGGCAGACCACGCCTCGGACACTCCTCCTTGAGCATGCATGGTAGCCTCGCTCCAGACGGCGAAGACTGACAGGAGAAAGGCAGAGACTGGCAGGAGTCCATGGGACAGAGGAAGAGCAAGGTGCATCACCTGGCATAAAAGATGGCTTCTTAGCAACCAAACTTTGGAAGCTTTCCCCACCAAGGACCACGACGATCAGAAGACCAGCGGGATGCTGCAAGGACCTGGGACCACAAGGACGCCTTGGACCCGTGGTGGTAGCTATTACTCTCTTTCCCCTCTTTACTTTACCTTTCCTATCACACCTTTACCTGTCGCGCACCGCTTTACGGGCACACAATAAAGTTTCACTGTTTGATTGAAGTAAAAACTCCCATTGAATTTTCTTTTGCACTCTGAGATCGCAGTAAATGAACCATCACACATCTGCCGAGTTGAGCGGACCTTGACAAGAGGACAGGAGTGTGTTGTGGTCTGGTCTCAACCCTCTCTGGCTGTCCATCTGGGATGCACAGGAGACGCAACAAAGGAGGAAAGAAGAGCCCCCTCGCACTCACCTACCTGGTACAGCTCTTGGTGGGGTCACCAGCTGCCCTGTGGGATGGGCCCCCACCAGTGTGCTGCCTGCTGTGCTGCATCACCAGGGCTGTTGCATCACTCTTACATGAACTGTTTTAGAAGAAAGAGGCATGCAGAGCTAATGTCATACTCATAAACACTCCATGCATGATGGAGCAGGTTTCCCCACACAGATGCTGGGGCAGGTTCTCTGAATATTTTAAATGGGAATCATGCTTTTGTGTGATTTTGAGGCTTTTATCACTTCCCAATTTTTTTTTTCAGAGGCAGCAGTTTTATTGGAAAAACACACAAACAAATAAACAAACAACCCCAGTATCCATTCAAGCTCCTACAGTTTTTAATAGTATGTTGCCCAAGACTTTGCCTTCAGTGACAACAGCAGAGTTACAAGGACAAAAACCAGAGCTGGACTTCACTGTGGTTTTCTACAGTGGTGTTTCTGGCACCTGAAAAACTGCAGCATCTTCATATATATTTTGCCCATAGAAAGAATTCAGATTAATTAAAAATACATTTCTCCAGGGTTCCTCAGTCTACTCATACTTCTGCTGTTTCATGAAGTCACCCAGCTCCTTCTGAAAGTACAGTGCTCCCACCTTCTGAAGACAGTTCATCCCTAGCTGCAACAGCTGTGAAGGGCACAGGGGAAGATTTGACAAATCTTGGAGGACATGATGACTCTCTGCTGACTACAGAAAGACTAAGACCTATACTAGATGCCTGTCAGTTAGTTAAACATAGGTGAGATCAATCCTTAGGCATCCCAAACAGTCCCTTCGTCTCTTCTGTTTCCCAGGACTGCTAAAGCACATTCCATGGAGCTGGAAATACACAGCATCAGCCTCCCAGGATGGGGAGTCTATGCCATGAAAGCTCATTCCCTCCCCCACGGGGACAATATTGCTCACTGTTCCTCTAGAGCTGGGTAGAAAGGATTTTATTTTTGCCATTCAAGCCAGCAGAAGAGACCAGCTGTGGTGCAGAAACTGTCTGAGCGACAATCTGATTCACTGAGACCAATAGAGAAGAGACGTTTGGCAGGTGAGAAGAGAGAAGTCATTTTAATTAGGCAAGAACCTTTAGGAGATTTTTACAATGTATTTCCCTCAAACTTTTCCAATGCCAGTGCTTACACAGGTTGGCATCTGGCACCCTCTGTATTTCCAAGGAAGGTATAATACTGATGTACTGGGAGTTCATGGTGTTGTAAGGACAGCCAAGGACTCAGCATGGCTGTGCTTAGGGTGGTAATTGATGGACTGACAAGCTGGCTCTCTTTAGGGTGATTAAATCAAATCCCTAAACCAAAACATCCTTTATCAATTTAGCCCCCAGAGCAATCAAGGACAATAGCTACAATGGGACTTCATTTCAATTCCCGGTGTATAAATACTCTCTGTGCTGTACCTAGGGTGTGCTAGTTCTTCTGGCATTAGCCTGCTAGCACCCGATCCTGCACAAGCCAGATTGTAATTAACATGCTAGCTCCTCTCTGTCTGTGGATTGGATATTGCACACTGGGTAAAGGATCCACTTTTGGGACAACAATGGTTCCCCCTGCTTTTGTTTCAACAAACTGCTGACATGGGGTGCCACGAAAGCAGGTCTGGTTTGAGAACACACTTAACCAAGCAGTGCACCTTTCACTCTTAACCCTTTGCTGACTTGGATAGTTCTTCTGCCTCATTTGCTCCATTTTATTACCCAGGGAAAAAAATATTACTTGACATTATGGCCAAATTGCTGAATTCAATGAAACTTTCCTATTCCTTTTCACAGAGCACTTCTTCTGTGCTTTGTCATCTTTACTCGAGAGCTTCTCATGTGAACAGGATTGGAGTTCATAACACTAATTAAACTCTCAGGACATGAATAGAACCTGAAGATGGACTGTCAGCGGTATCAAACTGGTGTCTATAATCCCAAGCAAATTAATAGAGTCATCTCATTAGATTTTTTTTTTTTTTAATTGAACCTACTTCCTTTAAGTTTCTCCTAGGCATTCAGTTTTTACGGTATCTTTTCACACCTGAGGAGGCTGGAGACATTGATCTGTTAGCCTTATACCTTACAAGTCACTCAAGGCTGGTGGCAATTATACAGACTCTAGATGCAGCTGCTGAGCTTCTCCCAAAGTGTGTAGTGTCACCTTCAGTTTGTTTTCCCAGGCCCAGCTGATTTCCTAGAGGAAAAGATACATTTTCTCCTGGTTGAAGGGAAAACAGTGGGACAGGTTTTAAGTTTTGAGGTAGTAGGAGGTGTAGGTGGAAGGAGAGACTGTAAGAGGAAAAAATTATCACAGATGCTCAAATATTTATGCAGCTGAGTGATTAATCTCATAGCTCATATACACTGATCTTAAAAAACAAAAATTCAAATAGACACGTTGCTAGAAATGGTATGTCAGTGGTAGCAAAATTCACTTCAGGCTGCTAATTTGTAAACTAAGGAAGTTTTCAAACATAAAAGCTACATTAGACATCTATTAAAGTATTCAGGAGAGAAGGCAATCAAGTCAGAGATGATGTTATGTCTTTATTTCCCCCACACCAAATCCTATATGAGCCCGCGAGTGTGGCAGAGGGAACCATGATATTGCCCTATTTTAAGTTATTATAGAAAGAAAATTAGATATAAAGACATTGCTTGACTTAAAAGTCAGAGCAACACCATCACAAACTGGAGAGCCTGAAGTACTAAAAATTGTGCTTCTGAGTCTATCCTGGTCTCCTGAGAAGTTTGAAACAAAGGTGTGATGTAGGAGGGAAGAGGACCACAAGGGCCAGCTGGTGTTTGCTGCCTTCTGTGTCTATCTGGACTCTGCTGCTTCTGCCAAGCCACACATGCTATGTGACAATTTGTACAATTGACCTCTCTCTCACACTGTTTTGGCCTCTTTCTCGCCCCAGGACTCCCATGAGCAGCCACAATCTGCTGTATCCTGGAGTCAGAGAGAAGCTGTGGCACTTGCACTGAAGTGGGGCTGTGCTACCCTGCAGGGCAGCAGCTTCAAAGGACCCCTGCTGAAAAGCATCCTGAAGAGTGGTGTCGTGGGAGTTCGGACCATCCTCAGAGACATGACCCAATATAACACCGCCTAGGCCACTGAGAGGTAAAAGTCATGAGAGCCCTCATTCATAAGAGGTCAGGGGACTGAGACAGCCCTCCAGGTATAGCAGAGCAATTGGAGAGATTGCTTGTCCTACACTGGCTTCTCAGCAGTGCCTGCACCATAGCCTAGGACCTGTTTCTGCCTCACTCTCCTTCACCTTCAGGCAGTCAGGGCAGTTTTTTTACAGTGTCTCTGACAGGCAATAATATCACTAAGAAAAGCTGAGTGAAAAAAAAGTGCGCTGTTAGGAAACCTGTGACCCAACAAAAAGATGAATTAAGATGCAAGATTACTGTAGAATATTTTCCTGGGGAACAGGTGAGAAAGTGACCACTTAAGGAAAATCAAGTAGGAGGAAGAGTGTCCTGGTCATTTGCATAAGGAAAACAAGACTGTTCAGCACCTCCTTTCCACAATTTCTTTGATTCACTTGCTAGAGTTTGAAATCTCATTTATAGATCCCCATTTAGAAAAATCCTCAAATATACAGAACTGTAATTTCAGAGTGTGACTTCAATCTCAGAAACTCAGCTTGGTCTCAAAGCCAACAAATATGGTTCTTCATAAAACCAATGTATCAAAGTCTCACATAGCCACGACTGTCCAAACTGAATGGCTGCTGTTGTTCTCCTGACCTGTAGGACTTCCAATACACACATAGAGTTCTGTTTGAGTGCTGCCTTGAGTTTGGACCTGAAGCAATAAAAGTAATCTAGAAAAGGCTCTGTTGGACAAAGCTGCTTGGGATACCCTGGGAGAAGGACTCTCTGTATTTCCCTCACTAGGGAAGTGGAGGCTGCTCTGGTCCACATGCCTCTGAATTGTCTTCTGATCATTGAATGACAAATAGCTCTCAGGCTTGTAACAACAAATCAATCGGTGTTAAAGGGAGCCTTAAATTTAAGGGAAGCCTTGCTTGGATTGAGAGCCTCAGAGCACACTTCTGTTTGGGTGTTCAGAGGTTTCCTTTTGACTCCTGGAGGCTACTTCTCTGCAGCAGTGGAAAGAACCTTCAGGGTTTTCTGAGAGCTTTTGTTCTTTCCAAATGCATCTTGTCCCTTTGCCTGTTTGTCATTCAAACAGCAGCCCCCAGGGAGATGCTATAGACAGCAACAGAGGATCTGCAGAGTGGCAAGGGGGAGAGCTTCCACAGAAAATCGCCCATTCATTCTGCTCTCTGCTTTTCTGTGGCACCTTGGTGCTTTTCAAAGGTTTGAATGGAGCAAAGCGGGGAAATGAGCTTTTTTAATGTGCTACTCTGGCACAGATCTTTTGGAGAAGAATTTTCAAGAACAGAATAGTGATGTGAGAGGGATTTGGTGTAACGCTGCCTGGGCAGCACGATGGTGGAGAGGAAGGGGATATTCTCATCAATGAAAAGGAGAGCAACCTGTGGAAAAAAAAAAACAAAACAAAACAAAACAAACAACAACAACAACAACCAACAACAACAACAAAAAAAAACATGAATGCAATTGTGTCACAGGAATGATCGAACATTATGTGAGCATTATGTGGAGAAGATGAACAGGACAGGGCAATCAATTAAGATCGAGACCCATGACTATTTTGGGACAGGACTCCTGAAATTATTTACTGCATTACGATTTTTCATAGTAAATTAAGTAGTGCTTCCCAAGTCACCTGAACATCAGGGTTTTGAGATGTTTGCTCTGGAGAGCTCTGCCTGTTCTGAGCACTTTCCCTTTGAAATTCCCAGACCTAGAAGATGCTTGATTTTGCAGTGGTTCATGGGTGGGTGGCCAGGAGAAAAGGAAGTTGACAGGAAGCCTGTTTTCCCTGAGGCTGTGTTAGAAAATCAGTACGGTCTCCTGACACACTTTTATTCATTGGACTGACAAAAGAAAAAAAAAAATCTTCTGCTGAAAACCTTCTAGCCAGATCTTAGTGAAGGACATGAGGAAGAACAGGTACATAAGGTCTGTGAAAAGCCACTGGGCATGAGACTTGGCTGTTACCCAGCATGTGATAGGACGAAATAATTAGTGACAACTGCCCATGTAAGATTACTTCACTGGAGCCATCCAAAAGTTTTTTTTTCTGTCTGAGTCTGCCCCTCCAGAAAGGTTACACTGGGGTCAGATTCTCCGCATGCTCAGGGAAGCTGGAGCTTCGGAACAGTCCGAGGAGTATCTAGGACAGTGGTTTGCAGCCGGCAGGCTGTCGTGCCCTGGGGCTTGCTGCTGTTTCAAAGGGACTGATGGAAGCTGGCTCAGAATAGAAAGGTCTTGAAGCAATTTTTCAGGAATCTGCAGCTCTGCTAGTGAACTGCAGGGAGCCAAAAGTTGTCACTCCAGAAATAATCATGGAACTAAAGCATGTGCTTTATTCAAGTACTGCACGTGAGCCCTGTAGCCCCAGCAAGTCTTATGTCTGAACCAGATCTAGTCACTCCTCTCCACCACGTACTGGTGCCTAGGATTTGGTAGCATTTTGCTAGCAAGCAAATCTCCATATTTCTCTGTGCCTCTGGCCACTTAGCTCCACAGAGGAGGAGCATTTCTGTGTTCATTATTTGCCTCCTGACAGGTTTCTGTCAAGGTTCTACAGTCACTTTTGTAAGTCCTTTGTACACATCATCCTGACCAGGCTTTCAAAGAGCTCATCTCTGTCTCCTTGCTCAGCTCTTCACCAGACCTGTTTGCTGCCATGGTGCACACTAAAGTCTTAGCTGCCATGCTCGTGCCTTAAGCACAAGCTGAGAGCTGCTATAACTCCAGCTACAACATCTGGAAAATCCTCTTGAGCTCTTTAAAACCACAGACATTCCACCTACAATCAGACTAGGGATGAGAGGTTCATCAGGTATCCATACCTGGAAGAGGTCTGTCCAGGGACTTCTGTGAAACTGATTAAAGTTTTGCCACTAACTTCAGTAAAAGCAAAATTCATCCCTGCAGCATCTGCTCTTGAGGAGCATAACGTGTGACTACTCAGTCTGCACAACACTTAGATCAGTCTTATTGAGACCTCTGATCAGCATTGTATAAATATTAAATAATAGCACTAAAAGAGAAAGGAAAGAATTCTCCAAATTGGACAGCAGCAATAAAACAAGGAGTAATACATTAAAGCCGGAAAAAAAATTAAAATTTACATTATTTAATTCTATAACTGTGTAATTTAACTTGGTGAAGTGCTTAAGGGTGCATTTTGCATAAGAAGTGCTATAAAAGCTGAGTTTTATTGTCTTCCATTTATCTTGGTTGTTAGGAAAAGTTTTCAAAGGCAGCAAGGTGAAGATGCACTAATGGCTATTTAAGAGGATAATGTGGGTGCAAGTTCTGCCTCAGGAAGTCTCAACACATTCAATGACATATGTGGACATCACAGTGAGCTGGCTTTGTTCTTTTTATCCTGTACATCCTCTCTTGGGCATGACAGAGAAAGGAGACTTGGCCGGGCTGAGCCCTGCTCAGACCCAGCCCAGTCCTTGTCTCATTCTGCTGAGACATTCCTACATTCTGTGAAGCAAGTGTTTGTTCTTGGAGAGGTTTCTTTCCTATGTCATCTGCAGTTACCTTGAAGAGCAACATATGTCCTCCTTTAGTGTGGGGAGTGTTTGAGAAAATATTTAGGATTTAAAAGCATCAGCACTAGTAAAACTGGAGGCTGTAGCTCTAAGTGGCAATAGTTGTGGGTAATGTATGCACAGGTTGTTTTACCTCACTTCATTTCATGAAATCCAGAACATCAGGCTTCTTATGTAAGATCACAAAGTATTGACTTCAGAGAGAATGGAGATAGGGCTTTTGGTTATTATCCTGTGTATTTCCCAGAAGGAGCAGTAAGAGAAAAAGAAACAGGAAAAAGATGTACTCTATTTTTGTCTGTATTTGTCCAATGCCTAGCCACACCACATCCTGATAGTAAATAATAGTGGTTTCAGATTGTCTCTGCCCTTTCCCTGTGCAGTTTCTGATACTGTGCTAAATTCACTTAAAATTGAAATAAAAAATTCTTCCATCCAGGTGCAAATGGTGCTCTGATACACAGAGCACAGGGCTATTGCCACCAAAAAATTCTTTATCCCAGGTAGAAAATGGGCACTCAGAGTTGTGCCTGAGAATGTCAGTCCATTTCCAAAAGTTACTGACTAACCTATCTCTTTTATAATAATCATGACCTTTCAATTTTCTAATCAGGAATGATTTTGAAATCCTTCAGGATAATACATGGACTTGCAGTATATTGTTCTGTCACTAGAGGACTCTGTGCCATCCAGCTCACAAACACTCCTGGCGTACAAGTGAGACAAAGCTGAATCTCAAATGGTGTAGAATCTGTTAATGTTTTCTATTCCCACAGCTGTTTCTAATAGTTACCTCCTCTTTAACACAGCCTGATATTTAGATATTCTCCGTGCTTTCATGAAAGATAGTGAACTCACTGATTTATTAATATTTAGCAACTAAAAACATCTCCTGTTTCTGGCTTAGCAGCAGTACTTCTCCCTCTACATTAGAATGTGCAGGACAAAATCACAATCTTACAGTATACGTCTTAACTTCCATATACCAGAGGCAATATTTGTTTTTAGTACATTGTTCCTCTAATGAGAAATTGGTAGAGTACAACTTTACAGAAGGCTGGGATCAGTATAGTCAATATACCGTTAAAAGGAAAACATTGCTGTTTGGGTTAATAAGATGACACTGTATTTCATGTTTCTTTTCACTCATTATTGACACTTGTAGTTTTATTTCTTTAGCATCGGTAAGCTTTGAGCCAAGACCAGTATCAGGATATGGCTTTTTAAGCTGTTGTGTGTGTTCTTTTTCTTCTCAGGTCTCCCTCAATTCTTAATAAAAGGTAATTAAAATCTCTTGAGTTATGTCTTCCTCCTTTCTCAATAAGAACAACAAGAAGAACAAGAAGAACAACAATAATAGTGGGATTGAGTCCTAAATCTCAACATATCAAAGACATTCCTCAACTAACATTTTTGGACTTCCTTGTCATATTCTTCTAGTGATCCTCCATCTGAAGGATGATTCCAGTTTGCAAAAAGTCCTCCTTGATGTACACAAAACCTTTCATCTCTGCCTGGCATCTGTGATGGACACAGTGCTTGTCCCCTTTTCTGCCTCTGGCACAGAGAAGCTCTTCCCTGCCACAGCCTTGACTGCTTCACATTCTGTTGGCCCCCTCATTGCTCTTCTCACATTTTTCACACTTCCCACTTTTCCTGCCTTTTCTGCCCTTTCGTGCAGTGCCTTCACCTTCAAAAATCAGACAAAAAGAGTCAGGACATTCTTTGAGAAAGTACGGAGATGGTCTCACACAACCCACCAGATGGTGGGAGAGCAACCCCAGCCAGCCCCCAGCCAGCAGCACGTATAACATTGAAGACTATGTAGGTAGGGTTTAAGACTGGAGAGATGCACTTCCCACAACAAGGGGAGTCAGCCCAGAGTGTAATAATCATCTTTCTAATCGCAGGGCATCATCTTTCATTTTGGCAAACTGCACTCAGCACCTCGGGAAATTTCCTCTGAATGAATCACAAAAAATCATTTCATTTCTAAATTACAAATTAAATGAATGATAATTAATTGAGCAAATATCTAGCTCTATTACTGCCTCCCTTCCAGCTGCCTGTGAACCTCCTCCGGCTCAGGCTTCCCTTCTTTCCTCACCTTGGAATCCAGCGTGTTCCCCACAACCAGCTCCAGCTTTTCTCAGTCCCTTCCCTCGCTGTCCCAAATATTTTCTATTCCCTTGACTCAGCAGCAGCTTTCTTCTCTGGCTGAAATGCAGCACAGTGATAAGGAAGGGTGGGGGTTCTACAGAAATTTTTCTCCAGACCCCAGCCCATAGAGTCCACAAGATGTTTCACAGTCATGTGGCTTCCAAGAAGCTACCTGGTCCCTGATGTCTCTTCTGTCTCTGATACCCAAGCAGAGTGAATGATGAGGTCGTCCTTTTGCCCAGGCTCCCCAAAACTAGACATTGCAATGGATGTTCCCTCATTGTCAATTACAGTGAGGACCTAGAGCTGCCTGGGAGAGGCAAGGGCTGACAGAGTGCAATAAGCAGAAATTGTCTAAGAGAAAGTTTGTTTCTGTTAGAGTGAAAGGCAACACCTTAGCCATGTCTTTTCAGCTGGAACTAGAGGCTTCCTTCAGGCCTTGCTCACACTTTAAATATCTTCTGGGGTCTGTGTCATTTTGAAGTTTTTGAGTTTCCAAAAGTATGTTCCCTCAGCTTTTCCTTCTCTCAAAATTGATTCCAAGACCTTTCAACTAAACTTAATCTGAAGTTTCTAGAACAAGTTGACTTGAGGAGAAGATACAGTTAAAAAAATACAAAGCAACAGGAAAAAAAAAAGTCAGGATGCCACATCGGTGAGGTTTAAATCTATTTGGAGACCCTGCCAGAGGCTGTAATTAAAATATGAAACCTCCAGATATTAAACCTCCATTGGCATGCACCACCTTTTCTCCCTGGTGAAAATAATGCTATCTTGCCAATAGCATGTGGTGAACAACAACAAGAAAAAAAGCTGGTTTATTTTATTTTCATCAGAGTAGTTAGGGACAGAATCCATTCTGAGGAAGGAGAGAAATCTCATTCAGAGGCTTGTTTTAATTCCAAGAGAGCACATAAATCCAGTTCGGGGTTTTCTACTTCACGTTACACTTTTCTCCTGAGATTAGATTTTGGTAAATAGAATCATAGAATGTTTTAGGCTGGAAGGGACCTCTAGAGGTCATCTGGTCCAACTTCCCTACAGAGGCAGGGACATCTCTACCTAGGTCAGGTTGCTCAGTGTTCTGAAGCCAGAACACAGACACCCATGTGGGAAAGCAGAGAGCTAAAGTTAAAAATATAAAAAAATATAAAAGGAACTCGCTGATGAGGAAAATGGGTTATTATGGGATGCTGGAACCACACGGTTGCACTAAATGATGGAACATGCACCCTGGCCTCAGAATTAACCGCTTCATTAGCGACGGCTCTGCTCAGTCAGGGAAGTTAATTAAAGTCTGCAGCCGGGCGCGCACAGAGAGAGCAGCCATGGCACAAGGAGGCTGCTGCTGCTCCGTGCAAGCCTGCGAAAGAGACTTTGTCCTCTTTCATTTCCATGTCTGGAGCACACATGTTCAAACCCCTCCATTAAGGAGGTGTCAATCTTCTGCACCAACAGCCTCTTCACTGATGGTGTGAGCCACGCCACGCATTCTGCCACCACGGGAGTACCGCTGATGCAAGGGCACGTGATATAGGAATGAAGGTTTGCGTGTGGTGGCAAACCCATAGAGGCATATGATATATGTTTCAATTGTCCAGATGAACAATATGCCCAACTGCAATGCTCAGGCAGTTCCCCCAGCTGCAGTATTGTTACGCTAGGGGAGAATTTATCCCAGAATAATAACAGGAAAATAGAGTCTCCATTGCTCACACTAAAAATTGATTGTATTCATACCATCAGCTTTGCAGAAGGAAAGAATCGAGAAGGAATAAAACCTCTGGAGTCAGAGGAAGCAGCAAGGCAGGACTGGGTTTACTGGTCCTTAGCAAGTGGCTTGCAAAACTGTGCTCAGTATTAGCAACACTGGGGTTTAACTATAGGAGGAGGATATGGGCTGCTTTTTTCTGGTGGCTCAGAACTGGGCCAGTGCTTTTCATGAACATACATCAACAAATGGCAAAGTTTGATTGAAAACCTTGGCTTTGGTTTACTGATGAATCAGTACAGTTCTCCCAGCCTTTCCACTTTGCCTCTCCAGGGATCAGCAGGACACCAGCAGCACGTTGGAGAACATAGCATTTCAAGTGAATGCCATGATTTTTAGCCACAGTATTAACTAGGCTACTCTGAGGCTTGGAATCAAAGGACTTTCCAGGTAAAAGAAGTAGGGAAAACAGCAAAAATTCTCCAAGAGGACAAAACAACTGAAGTGACTTATTGCAGGATTCATAAAAATAAATAATTAATGTCTTCAGGGCTTTCAAGCTTTGCATACTTTTCTTGAGCAACTTGGCAGAGTTCAGCTGTGGGGGGATTTAAAAAAAAAAAAAAAAAATCCCAAGGTGGCAACCTCCAGTTTCCCAAGGGATAGCTCCAAAGCTGTCAGCACTACACTACACTTGGCAGCATGGCATGAGTCTGGTTTGCTGGCTGTCCCATCATGGTTAGAGGTTGCTCAGCAATGGCAGGGAGCCAGATGACTCTCTCTTCCTTGAAGCCCTCCTGAGCATGTGGTCTGTTCAGGCAGAGAAGTGCCACCTGCACCCTTAGGGAGCTCAAAGGCAACCGTGGAGTCTCTGCAGCAGCTTGGGCACAGCTGTTGCTACTATAGGGTACAAAGGGAGAAGTAAATATGTATTAAAAAAAAAAAAAAAAAAAAAAAGAAAAAGTATGAATTTATATGTGGGTAAATTAATACAAAAGCAAGGTTAGTGTGGAGGGGAGACCTTGCAAGAAAGCCAGGGAAGGGAATATAGCTGGGGACAGTTCCTGTTTCATCCACGCTGTTTCAGCATGACTTGGAGTTTTGAATCATTGAGCCAGTGATGGGCTCACAGTGATATTCAGTTTTTCTCAGGCTCTTCCATTTCCACTGACAGCCACATTCAATCTTCAGAGCAGCAATAAGATGAAGGACTGAGCAAAACAACACAGTAGCAGTCCTAGATGAATCCAGCAAGCGCTTTCCATTGAATGCCTGTTTGTTTCCCTCCACCCTTTTGTCTGTGTTTAAGATCCTTTCTGTGTTTGCTTTCCAGAAATATTTTAGCAAAGCAGCTTACCAGAATGAATGCTCATGAAAAATGAATGTTGAGACTGAATCTGCAAATATTCACTGAAAGTAAATTTGTCATTGTGCAAGCAATTGTAAAATTCATAATTTGCCCAGTATTTTGTTATATAAATTATACAATCAGGGCACAGTAACAATATGAAGTGAATTATGTATCTAACCAGCATAGCATGCATTCCAAATATCCTCAACAAATTGCTGGTAACAACCAACAGGCTAGGAATTATTTGCTAGCAAAATGCATGAATCATTTCTAATAATGGATACATTTGAGGAAATCCTCATCTATTCCCAGACAATCTGTAAATAGAAAGAGAGAATAAAAATGGAAAAAAAAAAAAAACGATCCCTTGTGCTTAACTCACTCAATCCAACTCTGTAATTGACCATTCATCTGATTAAAAAGCCATCAGGGACAGGCTCTTGAGGATGGAGTACCTGGTGCATACATCAGACTGACAAAACCAGAGGTTTCATTTGAACAATCACATGGAGAGCAACATACCAAAAAGTAACTTTGGTGTGAAGAGCTTCCTGTAGGGGTAGAATCAGATATCTTAGCAAAGATCTGCCAGGCTTCCTCAAGTTCTGCCTCCTTCATGGGGAAAGTAAGATATGATTGTATAGAAATCTTTGCAAATAGTGGCCTTTGGGATCTCATCTCAGCCTGGGTAAACCATCTTTCAGCTTTGCTGAGCCAGAGAGACATTGTTTGTATGTCCAGTTGGGCTGGTGACTCAGCACTGGGCTAAGAGAACAGGATGTCTGAATTCTGCTGCTCTCTCTACTTTGGAATATGAAAATCATTTCACCACTTGGTACTGCTCTTTCTAATGACCATCTTGCTCTATTGTTAGCTACAGAAATTGGAATTCATTTGGGGTAAGTGCTATCTCCTGAGGTGAAAAAGGCCATACACCTGGGCTGATTCTTACCTGAACACCCTAAAACCAAGGCACCAAAACCAAACTTCTTGTTTCAGCTGCTACAGTTAACGGATACAGGCACTCACAGAAGACTTATCTCACCTTTCTGAAATATGTCCCCTACAACAGACTAGTTGTCTGTTGTCTTTCACACTGTAGAGAGAACCCTTTCAATCAGCTCAGCATAGGTGCTTCACTTTCAGATGGTTAAACTCAGCTGAGATTAATCCCTTTGCTGAGATTCATACATCACCTTGCACAATGCGACCCAGATCTGTGTTGAGACTTCTAGATATTAGTGTGGTACAGATGAGAACCAACAAGAGAAAACTTAATTAAAAATTGCCCACAGGGACTGTCTTCTATTCCAGGCACTCAAAGCTTTTAATTTAAAGAACAAAATGAATGAATCTGCCTGGCATATCAGTAAGGTAGATAATCAACCTTAAAATTTCTTCTAGCATGAAAATTCAGGCAAAGAGAGACAGAGAACTCAACAATAGAAACACGGGCTCTAATGCTGCTTTCACATCCCAACAGGCACACTGTTAGCAAGGATACAGTAAGACTGGATAATAAAATAAAGTAGACAAACGGCTTGTAAGAGGAAGAAAACCTCTTGAAGTAAGTTTGAATATGCATTCAGAAATGCTGTTCCACAAGAAACGAAATTAAATGTGGTTTTGTGCTGTTATGCTCACAGGCTGGTGACTTTTGAAGGAGCTCAGAAAATCCACGTTAGGGTGTGGTCACTTGATTCCTATTCCTCTATCTGTGTGAGCAGCACAGTTATTCCCTGCATAAATGCTGTGGTTCCTCCCTGGAATGAGCTCACTGCAGGTTCTGTCACATGCTCCTAAGGGAGGTGCAGGGGGGGGTCTGGTTTCTGGACCCTCCTGGCAGAATCTGCCACCAAGCACAGATGCCTTCCACGTTAGATGGAGATACTCAAGTCAGCACTGGTTTTTGCTGTCAGTGTCCATGGCCACTTTCCAAACACTCATTCACAGTTGTGGCCAGCTGCCAGATTTGGAACAATTATGCAAGTGAGCTCACTGTTAGTCAGCTACTCCAAGCTGAGCTGCTTTCCTTCCCTTAAAGGACAGTCCTAAATTTCATGTGCACAGTACAAAATTGTATCTGACATGTAATTTAAAACCCAAGATGCCTTGATAAAACGCCTTACTCCATTAAATGGGATCAAACATCAGGGCATTTCATTTGACAGAATGGAGATTTCTAGTTTTAATATGACATTAACTTTTCCTCTGTGTGCCTCGCATGGATTTTTCATTCTTAGGCAGCAGTGCCCAAATGCTAACCAGAGTCACAAGTCTGATGTGGGGTTCCCCAGGATTTCAATGATTCCCGCAGAGTCAGAGAGGTTCCTGGATAGGTGGCATGATCTGCCTGGCATTGTCCATACCTTCCTTCACTTGTGCCTGGTGATACACTTTGCAAGAGCTGCGTGTTTTACCTACTGAACCCAGCCTGCTCCAGAGACAGCGGTGCTCCTCTTCGGGGGACCAGAGTGACCTCATCACCCAGAGGCGATACAGGATTAAACTGCTGATAACCACAGCTGCTTAGCAGGCTGCTGCCCTCTAGCTAAGACACATTTGCAAGAGGCCTGCAAAATCTCCTCAGGTCTGGGGCCCTGGTAACACACTTGCAGTTTGTGAGTCAGAGCTGACTTGCATCCTCCTAGTTCAGTGCATGGGCAAGTGTCTGCCTACATAACAGTCTAGCCCAAACCTCACACCTTTGTTTTCCCTTGTGACCCCTGAGAATTTTGAAGTCACAAGGAGGCTGTCTAGTAAAAACTTCTTGTGGAATGAGTTTTAGCATCAGAGTTCTAGCAAATGTGAGGTTTTACACTTGCCAGAAGGTGATTAGCTATAATATGAATAATACAATACCTACCCCACACACCCTGGATGAAAACTTTGAGTAATCACTCCAGTGTGATGAAGTAAATGCTTCAACTAAATTCCTGAGTGCTACATAACAACACTTTTTAATTAAAGTAACCAAATATATCTTTAATGTTGATTAAATAAACTGTAGATCTGAGAATTCTGTAATACATTTTAGACATCAGATAAAGATTTAACTTTGGTCAGAGACAAAGCATGGAAAACTTAGTATGACAAGTGAATTTCAGGAACACAATCAGCTGAAACCAGGAGGGTTTTATGGAAACTGCAGAAGAAAATTTACAAGCCCCACTGACAGGAAGCACCAGAGCACCTCTACTAGGGAGACGGATCCCCAAAGTCTGTGTAGACCCTTCCTACACTGCCAGTGCTGTGTTACTTGACACTGACAAGAGGGAGGAGAACCTTCATATTAATAAAACCCCAGCTCAAGCAGAGCTGTATTGACATGCATCAGATAAGAGCTAGCCAGCATTCTCTCGGATCCCTTAACATGATTGATTGTAATAATTTAATCATGTACAAGTTGTTTTTCTGTCTGTCAAGCCTTGTTTCTGTATTTCAAGAATGAAATGATACAGAGTGTTTTCCACAGGACTTTGTTATTCTTGACAAAGAGTACTGTCAAGAAAAATGCCTTCTAACTATTTCTGCCAGAAGAGGGAAAGAAAACAAAAGAATCAACACTTGCACAAGCTATCTGTAGCTTTATGGTTGAAATTCATGCTCCAGGTGAGTTGTGCAATGTAAAAGCACCTCCTCCTTTGCAAGAAACCCACGTGACATCTTTGTCTGTCCAGCAACTCTCAAGCTGGTCTGAAAAGAATATCACTTGAAATAATCACAATAGGTTTCCTCAAATAATATATCTTTCCTCAACAACCAGGTCCTGTCTGCTCTTGCACCACTGTTGAAGAGCTTAATTTGCAGCAATATTTACAGTGCATTAAGTTTACTTGAGATGACACGAATTTCTTGCATGTGTCCTTGCATATTTTTCCTTTGCACCCTTGAACTGTCTGCTTCTTATGGAGGCTGTTTTCTCTGGGGTTCAAAACTCTGAGCCAGTGCTGTGGAGACTGTTAGGCTTACTTTTAAGTAACTGCTTTAGGTATCTGAGCAGTAAAGGAAGTGTTTCAGCCACCAGATATTACTCTGGGTTCTGGATATTCCTAGGTCACCTATGGTGAAGCCTGTTTTAATGCAGCTGGCTTGCTAACTGTACTCAACCTGCTAGTTTGTTTAGTGCTTCTACATTGTCTGTTCATGTTTTGAATGTATGAATGTATATGCATATCATGAATTCTACAGAAAATGAATTAGTTAATTCAAACTAGTAAATTGTACCATGTTTAATAACTTTTAATTGGTAACTGGATTTTTTAAATGTGAAAATATTGCATTAATTGCATTAATAATCCTTACTCCTTCAAAATCAATGAGGGGAATTGATCTTTGTATGGCAAAATCAGCAGTTGACTTGACATCTAGCATTCTTCCAATTTGTTTTTTACTACTATTTCTTTATCCTTTTAGCTGTGCAGCAGTTCATTTTTATCCCTTCAGGTTTTCCATGAAGGCACGTCCCCTTGAAAATTCATGTCCCTACTGATTTGGAAGAAAATGGGCTGTAATTAAGCAAAGTCGCATTAGTTACAAAATTGTCATTTGCAAACCACCAAATACATAAAAGCAGGGGAAATGTATCATTAAGGACATAAATCTTTTCTTCTATCCACCTAATAAATAAGCACATTATTCTTATCAGGTACAAAGTACAGCACACTTCATCACAGCCCCACAAATGTAACCCCCACCTGTTCTTTCAACAGCAGCATTACAATGAAGTGCAAAGCTTTCCTTGAAAACAAACCAAGAAAAAGTCTGGACTCAAATTCCTGAGCATAATGGTGTAAGTCAGTATAGTTCTTTTGGCTTCATAGATTCTGAGTTGTTTTATGTTAGTTGAAGATGTGACACATTATATGTGAACTTTTTTACTTCACTCCATAACTTTCCCTCCCCTTTGGAGCCAATATTCTCCTTCAACTCCCGAACGTTGTGGGCTGGTAGGATCCTATTTCTAAATCAAAACTAGTGTCATCTTAAAGATGTGTTCTAGGTCAAACACCAATTAATTCAGGGCAGCGTTAGTTGGCTGGTCAGACTTGTTCCCTTTCACCTCGCAATGAGCAAAACTATTTGAAGAGCTCAATAGAATTTTGGTCTTGCCCAAAGCTTATGCAACACAGCAAGTCTTTCTTTCCATTGGTATCACTGGGTTTGGCAGAGGCCCTTGTTTTGGCAGCGTGATCCAGTTTGGCAGGGTAATTTGGCAGCCTTACCAGCTGCGGGGGCTGGACTGAAGTTGTGGGACCCTTCTGATGGAAGAGTCATCACAATGGTAGCAACAGCAGAAGCTCAGAGCGAGGAGGAGACTGGTACCATGAAAGTAGAAGGAACAGGGATCAGATTAAGACTTGGTCTAGTAGGTGATTTGCCAGAACAGAAGGAAGTATCCATCTTTCAAGCCCATATTTGCTTCCTGAAAAGCTATTTGCAGCAACTCTAGGGAAAAGATGATCAGAGAGACTATCTGTGGTTAGGAGACTGTGAGTTGAACCAGACTCTCACAGAGTGTAAAAAGAGTTTCCTTGTGGGGATTTTTATGAGATGTTCAAGGGTGACTTCCCTCCTTCCTGCAGTCCCTAGATCTTAGTGATACTCAGTCTACAGTTTTTTGCTAGTTCCACTTCTGCACCAGGGGCCATGTCTGCACTAGTAATCCATGACTGATCTACTTTGTGGCCCAGCTGTCAGTAGCAACCTGGCTGAAGTTTGATCTCTTGTATTAAGAAATACAAGCAACAGGTTTGAGAAACTTACTGGTAAAGTGGATTATAGAAGATCTTGTCCTATGGTCCCCAACTGCTGAGAGATCACAGGTTTGAGGAAAAAATCCTGAATCCACCCGCAGCCTTGATTTCTGTAGCTTGACCAAATGCCATGCCAGAGGGCAAGCTTATAAACAGACAATGTGGGTGGTAGGTGAACTTGGGAACATCTTTGGACTCCTACTGAACTGACAGTACTGGCCTGTCAAGGGACACAGAGAAGAACTAACTGCAAGGCTAATAGAAACATCTGGTCACTGTGACGTTCAATGTGATGGACAAAGGATGGCTTCAGATAATGCCTCTCTTTATGAAGCAAACCATATGGAATCTCATATGGATCATATGGATCCATAAGGATCTCATGCAGTTGCACCAACCCTGTAGTTGGTGTAGGCTTCTCTCTTTTTTCTGTTGCCTCAGGAAAGCAGGAAATGCACCATTCTGTGCTTTTGAAATCAGCAGGAGTTATATGATTTACCTTCCACAGCTATAGCACAGTGCCAATCAGATTGACCCAATAATTTGTTCTCATTTACTGCTGCTTGCAGTCTTTGCTTCCTTCCTCTCCTCTGGCTCTGTGAAAGCATTTCCCCTTTTGCAGCAGTCGGTCCTGAACACAGGTGGATACGTCTCTGCTAATTCTGTGGTTTCCACAACAGGGTGCAGGTGTGGTTGATGCTTCCCAAATATTAGATGCAGTGCTCTCTTCCTAGCTGTCCGGCTTTGGAGACCTCTGCTGACTGAGAACATGACCCTGGACAGGCAAGCAAGTTGTTACATGATCACAAAAGAAGCAGCATTTCCAAAACACAGCTAATCTTCATAATAAGTTCCCTAGAGAACTCATGGACTTATATCCCAGCTTCCCTGTGGTATGTACAAAATGTTTGGTGGAGAACTCTTTGGACAAAAATAGCAAAATATCTCAGTCCCAGGCAGCTCACAGCTAAGGAATGCACATAACAAGTCAGAATCAGTGAAAGATCATTAAGACATTTAAAAAAAATAAATCAGTGACTGCAATTTTTAATCCAAATAATAGACAATTGCTATATTTCTTAAATCCAACATTTTACAGTTCAGTTACTAAGTAGTCTGAGACAGAACTCATAATTAAGGTAGAATTTTAATATACAGAATTTAATCTATGAATAGTAGAGGAAATATTCTGAAAGGAATAGTCTAAGATGTGAATATCTTGCCTTGTTCCATTCCAGAATGTGGCTCTGTGGAAGAGTCAAAGGAGTCTCATTAGAAAGATTTTGGGGTGACACAGGACAGCACAAGGCTCTTAAAAGATCCTCATGGATTCAAAATGTACTTGGGAGACTCAGATTTCATCTACTCACTAACCTCTCCTGAAGGATGTGTTAGGCAGAAGGCTTTGATTAATCCCTACACTCTATAGCAAATAAACCAAAAATTTAAGTTGTGCTCTGGACTTGTAGACACTGGCCAGGTTTCAACTAATGACTTCTAATCAAATCCTCATGCAGTCTGGAAATGAACCTAACCCATATTATCGTTTGGTTGGTTTTTTGGGATTTTTTTTGGTGAAAGCAACCCTTCTCTCCTCTCTTCCTCTTTGTGTTCCAAACCTCCTGAAAGCAACTGCACAATTTACAAACTGAGCTGACTGTGCCATTTTTAAGTAAGCATCATTTTGAGTTTCAGGTTTCAAGTGAATCAAAAAAAACATGAAAATGGTGGAACTGTACTTAAATAAAAAATCTGACAACACCTGAAAATTAAATCCATGAATGTTCAGAGAGGCTCAGTTGCTCATCAGTTTTTATATTCATTATAAAAATAAATGACAATAAAACAATAGGACAACTGTAAGGTAGTGCTTGCTGCATGATATGGATTATGAAGAGATTCTGAGCAAAGGAACTCCACTCCAAAACAGGTGGTAAAGAACAATAATTACAAAATCCTGTAGAAGGAAGACAACAACCACTGCGACTTGAAGTTTCATTTACACATGGGAAAGAAAGACTTGTAAAGTGTCATTTAATTGGAATTTTGATTATTAATACAATGTGGCATTAACAACATTATTAGAAAAGACCCATGCTGGGCTGAGTGGATAAATGAAGTTGACTAGCCCATTGACAGCTTAAAGTTGCCTGGCAATTTGGCCCATTAATTAGCAAGGTGCCATATTCCCTCCCACTGGGCTCTGTTGCATTGAACTCACAAAACCTTACAGCTCCGTCTGCAAATTTTTTAGAATTTCTTCTAGGAAGTTTTACTTCTTCATAAGAACACCCATGCCAAGTCATATCAAAGGCTATATTGTCACTGAAAGTAATCGATAGCAGGTCCCAAGGGGGGTTGTAACAACAACCTAAGTATATAAATGTGTTTCCTCAGAATATGTTCCCACTGTCAAGGATCTTGATGCTTTCTCAGCCTGTGTAGACTTCAAGCATCCATTATTATCTTCCATGAAGAATCCCACTGCTTGCTTAATGCTTTCTATGAAGAACCACTATCACTTGCCCTTTTAATTTTTTACCCCAGAGAAAGAGAGGATGGGAGGCTGCTGTGATTACGTTGGTGATCTGCAGTTTTAACCTTCCAGTGGGAATTTTCCCAGCAGCTGAATTGTCACAAGAATCAGGAAGCTGCAACATTGCCGTAAAACTCCCTTTGCACTGATTCAGTAGCTACATCAAAGATACAGGCTTGGATTTATACAGGTTGCATCAGTCATCCAACAGACTAAATCTGTCAAAACAGAGCAACTGTACATTAGCATCTTCTACAGGGTGATCCCAAGATATACAGGAGAATTACCATTTCCTCTTAGATTGCTTAGGAAGTTCTGTAATGATTCATAAATTAAACTTGAAACTGCCAAGCATATTTTCATCGTCCCGCTAGAGAAAACTGTCAAAAATAAACAAACACCACAAACAGGTTGGAATAGAGATTAAATCTTCTTGAAGGGATCTGGAAACTGCATACTTTATTTTCAAAACTGGTAAAACACAAAGACTATATAATAATACAGAATGAAAGAAAATTAATTCGGCCTATAAATTTTTTTATACAGCCACAGGATGAAGTTGTCTTGCAGTCCTGCTCTACACATGTAGAACAATAAGCAGTCTTTTCTATTTTGCAAGGCTGATGCATGCTTACACAAGCTGCAAATCAAACCAAAATTCTTCATAAACATGCTTTGAATGGACATTGATTTCAGCTGCATGAAACAGTGGAATTTAGAAAAAACAGCTATTCCTTTCTAGCAAGTTCCTATATTCCACAAGCAATCATCATGATTGGTGGAGGCGAATGAAAGCTGGTGGGAGGGGTGCACAGGTCTGAAAGGACAAGTCTGTCTGGAAAGACAGCTGGGGAAAAGCCACACGTTCTAAGTGCATTCTGGATAGCGCCTTTGAAAGTGCTTGAGTGACAGCAGGCTCAGTGAAACTTCACAGCCACATTTCCATGCAGAGCTGGGTCAGGATAGTTTCCCACTGAACTGCTTCTTCCTATTTGTCTGATTCTTCTGTCCCAAGAGATGTGCACGGGTACACAAAACCCATGCTCCTTGTTCAGAGGTGTTCAGAGCCATGATCACATGCCCGGTGAAGCTGGTTTGTCTGCTTCAAACCCAACCTGCTGCAAACCTAACCTGCTGCTCCTAACCATGACAGTGATTAGCGAGACAGTCCCAAGCTATTCAGAGCTGTGACACCCCTGGATGTTCTGAATAGACAGAAGCAGTAATGGATATAACATGAAGACCTTACGGTAAGAGGTCTGGGACTAGCCCCTGCTCCACTCCTTGTTCAAGCTAAGATGCCAGAGCAAGCATTTCAATCCATTTTTGACCATTACTTCAGGCAGTCTGAATATGGCCCCTATGCTTTTGATGGTTTGCTAGGATTTAGACTCCTGTCTCGCTGCCTCATTTTCTAAGCTGCCTTGGGTGCCTGCAGGTGAAGGTAGGCACTTACTAGGTTTTTGTACAGCACCTAAAGAGAAGGGTGATTTCAGCAGGATATAAGCACTTCATTTGCACTTTTGAGAGGACCATTGGGCAGCAGCGTGTATTTTTTAAGTGTATAAATACTATGGGAATTCAGATTTGGAATGCAGTAGATCACACGGTTGATGGCAGTTCATGTCAGCTGTAAGAAATTCACTGCGTTTTCCTCTGCTTAGAAAACCTTATACATGTCACAATTTGCTCATAATCCTCATGCAATTGGAAAAGCAATGCAGGCACCTGGCCCCCACCACTTCCACAGCCCAGCCTACTGTATATGGTTGATTACCCCTTTCTTTCTTTCATCTTCTAGCAAATGAGAAGTACACAAATGGAAGGAATTTAAGCATCTTTTAATTATTTACAAGCTTTTAAACACAGGCTTCTCAATTTCAAAAATTCCCTTTGCTTCATTAATACCAAGCTTTTTACATGGTAGGTTTCTTCACTAATACTTTGAAAGAACTTAAGGGAGCTTAATAACTCATGACTAGTTTATATATGGGGGAACTGAGGCATAGAGATGACACCAACATGTACAACTTCATTTATCAGGCCAAAATTGAAAAAAAATCCTCCGAATTTCCAGTCCAGTGCTCTGGACTAAACATAATTTACATTAATTTCAAAACAGATTCATCAAACAGTCTGATAGATGTAGTCTTTGCCACAGACATACAGCTTTTATAAAGATCTTTTTAAAAATAAATTGTTGCTTAGATTTCCACCTCATTAAAAGAAACTTGTGAGCATACTAAACACAAAGCCACAGTTAAAAAAAAAAAAAAAAAAATCAGTCATGATAAGAGGTGTTTATTTCAAGAGAAAGAGAAGATCAGCAATGGCTTCAGCAGACAGAGTTGTCCCTGCTGAGGTCTCCTGTAACCATAGGTGTCTGAGTCCCAAACCAGGTGGCATTTTAAGGTCTAATCAATAATACCAAGACACATCACAAAAGCAGTTGCAGGCCCTCAAGTGTATTTTGCGGGTAGATGGATGATATGCTGCATGAGGGGTTGGAGGCTAGGCTACGGATAGCAGAAAGCTATCAGAGAATTTTTTATTTGTTAGGTGGTTGTTGTTTGGGCTTTTTTTAAGTTGTGACAACTTTTGGAAGTTAACCGGTAGCTGAAAAGCAGACTAGTGTAGGAAGACATAAGGGTGAATTTTCTTCATGTTTAGGGAGGGTCTGAGCGGTGGTGATTCTCTAATAGAGCAAGGGAGACCCTCCTAGATTTTCACTGAAAGTGAATCCTAGAATCTCTCTCACTTCTCTGCTTCTTTAGTCCTTTGAAGAGACAATATGAATTCAGGCTGATGGCCCTCTTCTCTTGTGTGAACAGAGAAATGAATGAGAAAAAAAAATGTGATTTCCAGCATTTTTAGTGCACTACAAAGCAAGCTCGATGATTTATGGGCAAGTGCAAGATGAGATGCCTATGGTCTAGATAACTAGATCTTGAAATAGCTGAGATGAAAGACTTCTCTAGCTTATCAGAAGAAAACTGCTGCAGATGAAAACAAATGGCTTGGGTTCAATTCCCTGTGTGGGATTCAGCCTGTGAGCTCCATCAGGTCATGGATAATCAAAAACTGAAGAAAGTATTGTAATTAAATATACAATACTCAGTTCGGAATGATTTGTGATGTGGTGAAGGAGAGAACAAGCGAAAACATGGGGGTTTGAGTGACCTGCTCAAGTGGGAGGTGTCCCTACTCATGGCAGGGGTGTTGGAATTAGATGATCTTTAAGGTCTCTTTTAATCCAAAACATTCAAAGTTTCTTTGATTGTTCTCTTCTTTGGGTTGTTTTTAAACCTGGTTTGTTCTTGGGATTAAATTTCAAGGCTCAAATGAGGATATGCTTTTGGGTGTCTCCCTACCAATAATTCTGTTCATATGTTGATAGCTGTCGTCAACTTTCGTAGGTTCAGAGGTTATAAAGAGCTAATTACATATCAACTTTTCAAAATGCTCTTGGTTGCAGCAGATCCTGGAAGCAGTTTGACTGTGTTCTGTCCCGGTTAGAAGGCAGAATTGTGTCCCACCTCCCTTATCCCTCAGTTTCCCAGATAGAGAGGTAAATAAGGAAGGCAGGGGTAATGAAAACCTTGCACCAAATTGAAAATTAACAAAATGAAATATATTATTTAACAGGGAACAGAAAGGAAGAAGGGAAGGGGTTTAAACAGGGTACAGAAAGGAAAAAGGGTAGGGGTTTAACAGGGTAAGGGGGGTTATAGGAACAACAAGGCAAGGAAGATAAACTTCCAAATATACAAAACCCAAATGTTGTGCTGAGGCTCCCCAGTGCTGGATCTCGCTGGATTGAGGTGGATTGAAGCTGGATGCACAATCCTTGGACGTGGATGGAGGCAGGGAAGAGTCTGTAGATCAGGCCCAGGTCTCCAAGATGGCCACGGCCATGTGTACCACAGGGAGCAGCAGAGCACCGTGTGCCCAGGTAGAAGGTCAAAGGAGCAAGAGCAAGAGAGCAAGAGCAAGAAGAGAAAGAGGCGTGCCTTTCTCCCCTTTTTATAAACCTTGGCAGGAAGTCCCGAAGACAGGAAAAAGGGGAGTGGGAATAGGACAGGTGTACGCCCCTTTCATTCAGGCTTGTACCTGGTTTAGGGTTTCAGATCTCCACCCACCAGGGGCAGCAGGTTTCAAACCATTACAGACTGCAGGAAGTCTGAGAGGTGAGGCACACCTTGGTCTCAGGAGTGTTGTGGGATAGATCTTACTGTCACAAGTGCAAAATTTCAATTGCAGCTCATGGTTTTGTCACTATGAATTATGAACATGAAGAAAAAAAAAAAAGTGGTGATAAATCCTGTACCTGCAGAATGACAGTTTTCTCCTTATCCTTGCTAAAGAGAAGATCTTGCTAAAAAGGGCCTGTCCAAAGAGAAGAGGAAGAGGACTTTTGTACTTCCACACCTCTTCAACAGAAGCAGAGCTTGTCTGTCCTTCTGAGACCTCCTGTGAAGAATGTTCCAAAGCCATGATAGCAAAAAAAATCCGTCCTTATCAAAGTCAGTGGAAAACAAAGTTAATAGAACGAGTTGCTGTTCCTTACTCCTTGTGACTTATGGAAGGCTTCTTTTTATTTCTAGTCCACAGCCCTATCAGCCAAACTGTGCTTATGGCTATTTCCAAGGGTGACTGAATCTGAGATCTAGCTGAAAAGCTTTATTTATTGCAGTATTTTCTGTGATTTAAACCAGCTTTTCCTCTTTTCCATATGAGACCGCACTTTTCAACCCAGTGCTTCCCTATTTTGGGCACTGGAGGGGCTCAGTCCACTGAACTGATGCCATCAAGGAAGGAGGGAGGAGACATTCTGTGTCTGGCAGTTTCCCTTGAACCCCATGTAAACTTCTGCATGGCATACCGAGGGGTGAAAGTGCTTGTCTTCTCACTTCCTGCTTCCAAAGCTGCTCTTCCAAGGGTTATTAGTGTTTTTTTCCTCCCCTTCCTCCCCTGAGACACCTTGGGTCTACAGTTGAGATTTCTATGAATCCACTCAAAAAAAAAAAAAAAAAAAAAAAAAAAAAAAAGAAAAAGAAAGATGTAAGGTGTACCTGCTGCACAGACAAAGCATCTGCAACCTTGGTCGAGGAACATATATGACTTCACTGAACATCTTCACCTGCAGCATTGGAGAAAGCTGCTCTGTTTGGCATGCAGCGTAGTGAGAACTGTATCAAGCTGAACCTGTCAGTTCACAGTCCTTGCTACTGCACCTATCTTGGAAAGCTTGAAAAGCATAATGATCACTTTCCAAATAGTTTAAGAGCTAGAACAGTTTGGGGGTGGTGGGAAATCAAGGGATATTCCACATCTGTGGGTCCAAACTTATTCTGATCTCTCACTAGGTCTTCAGTGGAGAAAGTAGATCATCCTCATCCCGTTGACTGCCTTGCCTCTTTTTTTTGGTGTTGACTGTTACAAGAGTCAGATAACTCCCCAAAGTAGGTAATGGCTCATTTCTATCTGTTAGCTCCTTGGGGTACAGTTCAGTAGACAGCCATCTGCTCACACATGCCTCAGTAATTTTAAAACAGGAAGGGCTCCTGACTTCTGTTTTTCACTGTTACCAGGGAGTGAAGCTGCAATAAGCATTGTTAAACTCCTTCTGAAGGGGAGGAGAAAGCTGTGCTCTAGTTTTGCGGATCAGGCAAGAAGACCTGGATTGTGTTGCCTGCTATGTGAGGGAAGCCCTTTTGACAATATACCACAGAAGAAAGGCTGTGAGAAATCCTCTAGGACATGCTGAACCAAAATCACAAATTTGAATCTGGCACCAAGAGAGTGTTCAGTATTTTCCCAGCTTTCCACTGAGTTAATGGGGATTTGTCTCTCCCAGGGCAGGCAGTACATTAAAGACAGAATGAGTGAATCTGCATGGGTATCCAGCTTCCTGAAAAGCGTGGTAAATTTTAACTCAAGACAGCATACCTCTTTCAATCCATGTACTAGGGAAAAAGTAAAGCATGTGCACCTTGCCTTCAAAGATGACCATTCCCTTCACAGATCTTTCTCATTTTTGATTGTACTGTCACAAGGGACATAATATATTCTCACTTCATCACATTTTCTGCAACAGTAATACTGAAACTTGGGGGTGGATTATTATCTACCTTATGTTGATCCTGCCTACTCTTGAGACACTAATCCTACGGATGAGCATCTCAGTTATCTTTTCTTTAATCAAGTGATGCTATTTTTAGCACAGACACCTTATATGCTAAGGTAATGATAACAGCTTTTTTTTTTTTTTTTTTAAGTGCACTGGTAAACGCTTAGAGATTTAAGCTTTACTGCTGAAAAAGAATCAAGGGCAATTGTGATAAAATGGAAGCAGAGGGGGGAAATCAGGAAAAGGTTTATGAAAGGGGAGAAAAAATATCAAAGAGGCGGAATCCTTAAGGGGTGTGGGATTGAGTGATTGTCATTCTGGAGGGGATATTGCTCTCTAGGCCCTGGAAAATTTGTAATCTATATCAAGTATAGAACAACGAAAGTGCGAGAAGGGTTGTGGGGAAGAACAGAGAAGATAGAGCAGATGGCAACAGCAAAGAAATTCTGGGAAAGGAGAAGGAAAAAGAGAGGAGCAATAAAATGAGAAAAGCAATATTAAAATAATAAAGGGACAGTGCTTTTTCATCAGTTTCTCTAAAATGCATGAAAATATGTATATTTCATACTTCTGTGTATATGTAATTGTATGACTTTTCAAGGGCCTGTGTACAGAGCAAAAAAGTGTGTGTAAGTTTTCTGACATGTTTGGAATACCTGCGATGCTCTGGGCCAGTGGGTAAAATAGGTTGTGTAAATTTTATTTTAATAAGATGAAGTTTAATGAATTAAAAATGAAAATACATTGTGCAGTAGCCCTTGAATTTGCTTTGATGTTATATGCAATTTATTTTGCATTCATTTATTTTTTCCCCTTAGAGCTGCAGGTTTTTCATTCTTCATAATACAGATCCCATTGCTGGAATTGTCTGGAGATAGACTGGAGCTTTTTAACTGAGAGAAAATTAGGAAAATGTAATCCTACTATCTCAATCTATGTCTGATTGCTACTAGTAGCTTAATTCCACTTACATTTTTCAGCAGTCAAATAGACTGAAAGATGGCTATATCAGTGCCACAGTCAAGCTCAGTCTTAAGAGGCAATTGATGTTCCTGGACTGTGACATTTTTATCACAGTCAGTGCTTCAGGATGACTGCTGGTGGAAGACATGATGCTGCATTCAGTAATGCATGTGTTTCTCCTCCCATAGCCATTAGGCTGCTTTAGTTCTTGTTTTATATGTGATTGGTCTTGGAGCTCTGTTCTTCAAGGTGGACAGATTGAAAGGCAAGTGTCCAAGCTGTCCAAGGCAGAAATTATAGCTGTCTGCATCTATAGAAACATCTGACTGTAGAACCGCACATTGGATTTCTGATGTCTTTCGTTTTCTAGTGAAATGCATTAGTAAACTGGGATTCTTATGAATGCACCTGCCTTTTTCGAAGTTCCGAAATGGGCACATGAGCAGTGAAAGCTGAAGTGAAACATGCCCTTAAGTCTTTAACCTGTCATGAGCTTTCTTTTCCACACAAATTCTCAAATCCCAAGAAGTTGTTGTTTGTACAGTCAATAGGGTGTGTTGATTTGACATCACCAAACTGGTGGAACCAAAGATTTAATTTATTTTTTCTTGCACATTTCTTTGACCTCAAACACAGTTCAAAGAGATCCATTATTTTTAACAGTTCAGAATGTGTCAGCTGAAGCAAAAAAAATAAAACACGCTGCAGGTTGTCTTCGAATAAATCAAAAGCACTAGTAATTGCCTTTCATATTTTATTTCAGAAAAATAGTATATTCATGACTCAGTATGGTGCTGTAGACAAATTAATATTTAGAGAAACACAGAGGAAGCCACAAGAACACTGAGAGAAATCTATTCTCAGATGCTTTCTTCTCTTTCTCTAATAAACAGAAAAAAAAGGTGGAAATGCCTTTAGATGAGGTTCCTAAATAGATGTATGCAGAGCTTTATACAAGCTACTTCAAAGTAGGACACAGATGTTGTCTGAATAATTTTCCTAACACTTTTCCATGTATGTCCATGGCCAGCTAAGAGTTGCTGTAGTCACTGGTGACAGTGGTGACACCAAACAATTGCAGTTTGGAAATTCTTGCCTCCAAACTGAGACCGATAGCCAGCAATGAAGGGCAATAATACTATTCTCTTTAAGCCAACCTTGTGCCTAGGAGCTTTTGGTATATCATATATAATCATATAAGGCTATTGCTTGAACACTGGCAAAGCCAGAAGCCTAGAAGGATCTGAACAACATCACCACTCTCAACATGAGGAGTTATCAGAGCAAGTAATTTTACTCTAGTTTGGATTAAATTTCTCTTCATCTGCATTTCAACTACGTACTTTTACAAGCATGAGTCATTTAACTTAAAGTTATGTATTCCTGTATAAGCAACGTGTCTTCCCAAAGCAGAAGCCTGAAGCTTTTATAAGGAATTCAGTTTCCCAGTTGCTCCAAGGGAGGTATTGTATGGAGGTATTGTATGGTATACAGAATGAATGTATACCCAGTGAATCAGTTCAAAGATGCTTTCAGCAGGATAGCTTGCACAGAACACACAACTCAATACAAATAGTAAGTATGCTGCTTGCCTGCCCTCCCCCAGTGTTTCTCAACAGACTTTCGTATCATAGCTGCAATAGTTGCCATTCCTATCTGCAAAAAGACATTCAAATATTCTTTCCTCAATAAAGACCCACACAGAATACTAAGTCCATGGAAAAATAAGGCCATTTTGGATATGGAGGAGTTATGTATGGCATGGCATTTTTCCAAATACAAACAAAGCCTTTCTTCCATGCTGTGTTCGTTTGTTCATAGACACTTCGGTCACCCCCCAGTCACCCTGGTTTCTCTTCCCTGAGTCAAACAGTCCCTTGAGCACTCCTTTATAGGCACTTAGCTATTGCCCCTGCTTCACTTTGCACTTTGTCTTTCCAATGAATCTGGCTTCAAGTTTTCTTTGTTATGTTAGAAAGGGTTTTTTTTTTGGCAAATATGTTCTTATCTTGCTTTGTCAGGTGGATTCCTTTTCACTTGAACAGTCTTTGTACCTCAGAGGAGAGTCTTGTACCCACAGAAGTTTAAACCCTCCTGCAACACTAGCTCCATTACCAGTTTGGAATTTGGAAAATACCTACTTCTACATTAATCTTTCTCTTTCAATAGCAGGATTGAGGAAAACACCAGCTATGTTCCCATACCCTTCACGCCCACCTCCAGATGTCTGTAGTCATTCCTTATGTGGTTAGGGTCTCCCTTGTCTGGGTCTCAGGTGCCCACACAGATGAGTAGAGAGAGATAATACTCTAAGGGCTGGGTAAGCCTTGGCTATCTTTCTTTAATATGCTGGATCCAAGTTAAGGAATCAAAGGATATCTGAGATTGGAAAGGACTGTTGAGGATCATCTGGTCCACACCCCTGCTCAAGCAGGGTCATGCAGAACAGGTTGTCCAGGGTCACATCCAGCTGGGTTTTGAATATCCCCAAGGATGGCACATGTAGGACAGTCATAGGATCAGGCCCAGCCAGTGTAGTTTCATAAAAGGCAGGTCCTGCTTGACCAGCCTAATCTCCTTCAACGACCAGGTGACCCACCTAGTGGGTGGGGGAAAGGCTGTGGATGTTCTCCACCTGAACTTTAGTAAGGCCTTCGACAGTCTCCCACAGTATTCTGCTAGAGAAGCTGGTGGTTTGTGGTGTAGACAGGTGGACTGTTTGCTGGGTGAAAAACTGGCTGGATGGCTGAGTCCAGAGAGTTGTGGTGAACAGAGTTAAGTCCAGTTGGGAAGTGATTGTGGCCCTATAGTTGGCAGTGATGAGGCCTCGCCATGAGTAGAGTGTTCAGTTTTGGGCACCACAATATAAGAAAGACATTGAGGTGCTGGTGTGGGTCCAGAGCAGGGCAACAAACCTAATGATGGGTCTGGGGAACATGTCTTATGAGGAGCAGCTGAGGGAACTGGGGTTGCTTAGTCTGGAGAAAAGGAGACTAAGGGTACACCTTACTGCTCTACAACTACCTGAAAGGAGGTTGGAGTGAGCTGGGTGCTGGTCTCTTCTCCCAACTAACTAGTGATAGGATGAGAAGAAATGGGCTTAAGTTCCACCAGAGGAGGTTCCAGTTGGATATTAGGAATAATTTCTTTACTGCAAGAGTGGTGAGGTATTGGAACAGCCTGCCCAAGAAGGTGGTGTAGTCACCATCCCTGAAGGTGTTCAAAAAACGTGTAGACGTGGTACGTCGGGACATGGTTTAGTGGTCATGGTAGTGTTGGGTTGGCAGCTGGACTTGGTGATCTTAGAGATCTTTTCCAACCTTAATGATTCTACGTTTCTACGTATACCTCACAACCTCTGTTGAAGAATACTGTCCCAGTGTTTAACTATCTCATAGTAAAGTTGATTTGTCTTATGCTTAAGTGGAATTTCCTGTATTTCATTTTTTTTCCCATTGCTTCTTATACCGTTACTGGGCATGACTGGGAAATGTCTGGCTCTCTCTGCATTACTGTCTTCCCCTAAACTAAAAGGAAGCTTACTGAATTATAGTTCCCTGAATCCTCTTCCTTTCCCTTTATTTTAGAGATAAAGGAATATTTAGGGTTTTTTTCCAGTTGTTTCATGCCTCCCAATTGGCAGCACTTTTCAAAGATGACAAAAAATAGTCTCATAATGATATTGGATACAGTGATACTAGATGTCTAAATTTTGTCAAGTAGGTCATACTTTAAGGGTCTCTGATCACAGCTAATTTAGTATAAATGTCCATCAACAATCAGAATGTGTCTTTTGATGAGAGTGAAGAGATGTGCCTCTACTTGGTCATTTACAAGTCTACTTTTCATCCTACCCTTAGGCCTGCTGTAGCACAAATCTTTAGTGCCACAGACCATCTTGAGTCCCATCACATGGTATGAACAGGACAACCAGGTAGGTGATCAGGTCCAGTCAGCATGGATTTGTAAAAGGCATGTCCTTCTTGATAAACCTGATCACCTTCTAGGACAAGGTGATCTTGTCCATCTGCTTAGCAGAGGAGGAAAACGTTGTGGATGATGTCTACCTAGACTTTAGTAAAGCATTTGATACCATTTCCCACACCATTCTCCTGGAGAAACTGGCTGCGCATGCCTTGGACGAGTATATGCTTTGCTGGATGAAAAACTGTCTGGATGGCTGAGCCCAAAGAATGGTGGTGAATGGAGTTAAATCCATCTGGCAGCTGCTCACAAGTGGTGTTCCCCAGGACCCCACTCAGTATTTGGGCTGTTTATAATCTTTATTAATGATCTGGATAAGGGGATTAAGTGCATCTTTACTAAGTTTGCAGGTCACATCAAGCTGGGCAGGAGTGTTGATCTCCTTGAAGGTAGGAAGGCTCTATGGAAGGATCTGGACAGGTTGGATCAATGGACTATGGTCAATTATATGAGGTTCAACAAGGCCAAGTGTTGTGTCCTGCACCTGGATCACAACAACCCCATGCAACACTACAGGCTTGTGGAAGAGTGGCTGGAAAGCTTCCTAGTAGAAAATGACCTGGGAGTGTTGGTCAGCAGTTGGCTGCATATGAGCCAGCAGTGTGCCCAGGTGGGCAAGTAGGTCAACAGCATCCTGGCTTGTATCAAAAATAGTATGGCCAAGCAGGACTCAAGATCATCCCCCTGTATTTGACATATATGAGGGCACACTTTGGGTATTGTGTTCTGTTTTGGGCCCCTCACTATAAGAAAGACATTGAGGTTCAGGAGCATGTCCAAAGAAGGTCAACAAAGCTGGTGAAGGGTCTAGAGCACAAGTCCTGTGAGGAGTGACTAAAGGAACTAGGATTCTTTAGCCTGGAGAAAAGGAGGCTGAGGAGAGAATTTACTACTCCCTATGACTACCATGTGGGTGTGGCTTTCTTCTCCTAGCTAAAATATATTCAGACAAGAGGAAGCTGACTCAAGTTGCACCAGGGGAAGTTCAGATTGGATATTAGGAAAAAACTCTTCACTGAAAGGGTTGTTAAGCACTGGAACAGGCTGCCCAGGGAAGTGATGGAGTCACCATCCCTAGAGGCATTTAAAAGACTTACAGATGTGGCATTTATTTCCAACCTAAATGATTCCATGATTCTATCTAGAAATTTATACATGAGAATTGTTGTTTCTGGCTAACCCAACTCTTATCTTTAAAACTACATCATCTTAATTTCAATCCATAGATTATCCATGCTTCTCTCCATAATTATTCCCACTGATCATGGTGTTCTTAAAGTACACCTGATTCCTAATCTGAGTTTGTCTTTAGTCAAGTATCTAGACATATGATTGCCTCTTACTGTCAGGACCTTTTCCCATTCCCCTATTATGTAGTTTGAGGTCATGGTCTGGGAACTCTTTTAATGACCCAGGTACAATGAGCATATTTAAGTCTTCTACTAGAAGGCAATGTAACCTCTCATTGAAATAGACTTGCATTTTTTCCCAAAATCCTTTTCAATTTGTCAACAAGTAGACACCAGAGCTTTCTTCAGCAGTGGAAGTGGCAACCCGTGGTTCCTTACTCTTTACATTGCTAAGCCCGAGATTTCCCCTTGGGTTGCATTGCGTGTTCCTGCAGCCTTAATATGTCTGTTTTGGCAGACAAATTGTTTCATCCTTCCTTTCATTGTGCTGATAAAGAAAAAACACATTTGGTTAACTGTCAGCTGTTTCCTCTTTGGATGGCCAAGGCTACTAAAATGGGCACCTTTTGGTGCGTTCTGAATTTGTTCTCATTTTGTCTAAGATAAATGATATAGAACTAGTGATTTCAGTCTTGAATTTCTTTGACTTGAAGGCCTTACACCACTGCAGTAATCTCTCAAAAGAAGTTAGAGCTTTCTGGTAAAATGCTAGCCTGACCACTTTAAGACAGGTGCCAACTCTTAATTTTACTGCTTCTTTATTGCAATCTACTTAGAAAACAGTAACTCGAAAGAGTAAAAATGAAATTTTGCAAGAGCAACAGACTTACTTATTGTTGGAAAAAATGTTTTTAATCTACTGATTTAAACTCTTAAACTTTTTCATCTTTGAAACCAGCAATTGACTAATTCTTTATACACGCAAGGTTCATGAATACTCACAAAAGAACTGTGAGCTGCCCAGTTTGAAGCACACCTACCTTTTTCACCAAGCGATGAGACACTCAAACTTCCCAGGAGATTGCTTCCAGCTTTTACGTTCTTTGCAAAGGGCCTGGCTAGAGTCAGACTAACCATGCTTGGAAATTAGCTGCATAGGCCAAGGCTTATCATGGAACAGCCTGCTTGGCCACTTATTGTCATAGACAGCCATGATCCAGAATGTTTCTGGACATACTTGAACATACTATTACAGATGTAGCCCTAATATAGCAGTAGTCAAGATTTCTTGAACGGAGTCCAGAGACAGGAAGAAAATAGAAGGCTGGCACTTCTTGCACACTGAAGCATGGAATCTCTTCTTTGGGAAGCAGGGCACAAAAACATTGAGCACCTTCATTCCACCTATAGAAAATTAAGATGCTTGGAGACCACAAGCCATGTTGAGGCAAGGTTCATGTGGCCCATGAAGAGCTTAAAGGTTTTTAGCACATTTTCTTATCCTTCTTTGCTCCTTCCTTCCAAATGAAAAGAGTTGTATTTGTTGAATCAAGAAACACAACTAACCACAGCTATTAAAACGGGGTTGACACAGGCACCCTCTCTTTACAGTGTGAAAAATGGATGATGCTCTAAAATCCTCCAGAGGATGGAAAGTCAATTTCCAGACTTGAAAGCTTATCTCAGCTCCAAGTTACAGGAAGGAAGCATAAATATTTCAAGGCACTTTGCAGAACTTCCAGGTAAAAAGTTAACACCTGCTGCTTTAATATTATGTTCTTGAAGGAACAAACCTTAACCACAAGATCTTCAGAGGGTGACACCCTCTATCCCTTTGGCATCTTTGATCAGTCATGAAATACTGAATACCAACATCATCAGAATAATGCTTGTTGGATGCCTAATTCCAGGCTCTTGAAATCAATATATTAAGCTCATTGCTCCGAATGAATGTCTATCAAGTTCATTGGCAAAGACAGATGAACTTGCTTTGCTTATGTTTATGCTGCATTGTATAGATGTAAATCTCCACACACATAAACAACAGATCTGCATTTGGGAAAGAATGGAGTGTGTTCCATTCCAATGGATACCTCTATAGTGCAAGCCTTGACTTTTTTGCAAGGAGAAAACGGCTTTGATTCACTGAGTATATAAATCACTCTAAGTTATTCTCACAGCTCTAATGGTTTTCTTGTTCAATTTCCATTCCGTGTAAGATCAAGATAACAACCAATTTGTTTTGTGCAGGCCACCAAGCAATTGCTAAAGAGAAATGGTCTTTTGCTTGCCATCAGACTGACCAGGCTGCGCATCAAAGCTTACAGTGTTAAAACAAAAGGCTTTATGGACATCTGGCTGTTCGGTCCTCTCCTTATGGCACCAGGAAGGGTTTTTCTTCCTTCCCCTAGGGGACCCATGTATTTGGAAGCCTGGTGGTCACATCAGAGTCCTGGGTTCAAATTCAAGCTGTACCTCAAATTTCCTATGACTTGGGGTCAGGAGATTTCATCTCTTTTGTGCTGTTCCTTTTTCTGTAAGATGGGAAGATAAGGGGGTACTCATTAAACTAAAGAGTACATAGTGAGAATTAAAGCTAGCTAACTAGGGCACATTATTTTGGTAATTCACTCCTATAATGTAGTGCTATTATTTGCATCTGTCAGCATCATAATGGCAGTCAAAACTTGTAAAACTGTCACATTTCTGGCCCATAAAACTTGCAAAGAAAAATAAGAAGTTATGAGTTTGTTTTCACTAGGTAAAAAGGAAAACCGTCTAAGTCTTGCAGTATCAATAACAGTAGGGAAGGTATCTTCATGAATGGAAAGTATTTTGAAAGTGTTTTTCCACCCTTTCCCTCCCCTCTGAATAAACAAACTCTAGGACAAATGTGGAACATATTTTGAACCTGTGACATTAGTTGGTTTCAAGCTTACACCTTAAATGAGTCTATTAGAAGAGATCTGTCTGCAAAGATTTATCTGGCTTATTCTGGGATCTACATTCATTTATTCAGCAAATCATGTGTGTTGTCAGTAACCTCTGTTGTGAAAATGGATTTTTGTCTGGAAAGTAAAATAGCCTCAAATTTTACTTAGACCTGACACAGCTGCTTTATGGTTGTCTGTCACTCAGTCAATTCTACCACAATGGAGTAACTGGGATTATGCTTGCCACTGTAGGTGAATAAAAGGAGTAGGAGGAACCATACCAGCGGGAAAGTGGCTCTAAGAGGAGGGAATCTAATCAGAAGACAATACTTTTCCCATTATTAAAATCTTTCTGTCTTATTTGGAGGCAAGAATGAATTTCTCTGTTAGACACATTTAAACACCAGTTTCTGGAAATGATGTGTACCTCTAGAGTGCATTTGAAGCTCCTGGATCATCGTGATTAACCGACAACAGGTGAAGAAGTTGGGGAGTTGGTTAGGTTACCAGTAAGAAAGAAGGGAAGGCTGAGCTGGTTATTCAGCAAGGTGGAGGAATGTGTTTTAGAGAGAGTAATTTGCAACAATGAATGAGTATGAGAGGTGTGGTACATATGAGACTTATCTCCTTCCTGCCATCTTTGGAAACAGTTTTGTGGCCAGGCACAAAGCAAAAATACTCTGTACATTACTTCAGCACATGAAGTAGATTTTCTCCTTCATGACATTGGAAGTTCATTATGAATTCAACTTTCTACTCTCAGAGCATGCATAATTGAAATTACAAATCCACCATAACCATTGGGTATGAATAAGGTCTGGATAAAGCTATGCAATCCTTCTTGTGCAGTTGGCATAAGAAAAGAGCAAATTCACTGTGTGCTATGATTAGGGGAAATTTAATTTTTAAATCCAAGCTGGGCCAAGTAAATTTTTTTAACATTATATTTTCTTCTTGTACCTGTTCCTTCTTTGTAGCCCTTGCATCTTGGAAAGTTTACAAGTAATTATTGTCAGAAATATGGACTAGTAGCCAAATGACTTACGGTGGAAATAAATTGTGGAAGGAAATTTGCAATACTTGCTAGTTACTTCTGACATTTCCTTTGGAAGAAAATTATTAAAGCAGAGTGTAGCTGTAGATTTGAATTCTTAAGCAAACTTTTGGAACTTGTAACTCCTGGTTTTTGGTCTTTTTTTGTTAAGAATCACTTTTGTGATATGTGTGTTATATTTTCAGTTTTAAGCTACCAAGTGATGAATTGAATGGTCATGGTCTTAGCTTCTGCCCTCAGTTTTCCCAGTGTCTGTTCCTTGAAATGCTGGAAGACCTGTTGTTAGCAGGCAGAGATAAATGTCTTACAAAGCACATAGCAAATTAACACAGTGGCATACATGCATCATCTGTGTAATTAACACTTGCTGGAGGAATAGACTGGAGATGAAAGACTTAATGGAAGGTTGGAGAACTTACTGCTGAGTATAAACACAATCCTTTCAACTTCTACATCCTATAAGGAAAAAATGTCATGGTTTAGAGTAATTCTTTCAATTATGCTAAAGTTTGATTTGTGATCAGTTATAGAAGGAGATAGGAGAAGCCTGCATACTGTGAGAAAAATTGTGAAGATTTAAACCTGTTCCTGTATTGAAAACTGGACAGCTAGAACTGGTATTTCTATTGATGTTGAGAGAGAACACTTGTAAAGCAAAGCACAACCTTGTCTGAATTCAACCCTTTTTTGAATACTCTGTGTCCTATAGCTACAGTTGCCATACTGAACCCTCACATTCAACTCTGAAAAACTGGGGAGGTTTCTTGCACCTCCAACTGAACTATAAGTGAGCTAAAATATACATCAGTCTAATTCAGAATGATGCTTGTTGAAAAATTTGTTGCCTGATGGATGCAACAACTAAAATGACTGCTTTGGCTCACTTCTGGATAGATTCTGCACCATTCCTTTGATACTACCTGTTTGCCAAGAGTTAGGGCTGGGCTGACCACTAGACAAATGACAGATGCTTTCTATTAACCCCTCTTCCTTCCTAAAGAGGAAGAGAAAGGGAATGAGGGCAAGAGACTTACGGATTAGAAACAGCTTTAATGAAAATAATAATAATAACATGGAATATATACAAACCCAATATCTAATCCAAGCCCCCAATGGCAATTATATCACCATCACCAGTGATGCTCTGAGCAGGCACTGGGGAAGTCCCAGACTGGACTCAGTGGCAGATGGGAACTGGAATCAAGAGCTGGATTCTGGAATTGGATTAAAGAACACATGGATCAAGATCAAAGGCAGAATGGACTGAGTCCTCCTCAGACACTAGCCATTAAGGAAGACTTGACCTTCATGATCCCTCAACTTTATACTGAATATATGAGATGAAATAACTCATTAGTCAGTTTAGGTTCACTTG